>NC_086449.1:498773650-499074118 GCF_028390025.1 Pseudophryne corroboree | reverse complement strand
TTATGTCCCCTATAGCTGCTGTTATATATACTGCGCCTAAATTTAGTGCCCCCCCTCTCTTTTTTACCCTTTTCTGTAGTGTAGACTGCAGGGGAGAGCCAGGGAGCTTCCTTCCAGCGGAGCTGTGAGGGAGAAATGGCGTCAGTGTGCTGAAGGAGATAGCTCCGCCCCTTTTTCGCGGACTATTCTCCCGCTTTTTTATGGATTCTGGCAGGGGTAATTATCACATATATAGCCTCTAGGGCTATATATTGTGGTATTTTTGCCAGCCAAGGTGTTTTTATTGCTGCTCAGGGCGCCCCCCCCTAGCGCCCTGCACCCTCAGTGACCGGAGTGTGAAGTGTGTATGAGGAGCAATGGCGCACAGCTGCAGTGCTGTGCGCTACCTTGGTGAAGACTGATGTCTTCTGCCGCCGATTTTCCGGACCTCTTCTTTCTTCTGGCTCTGTAAGGGGGACGGCGGCGCGGCTCCGGGACCGAACACCAAGGCCAGTTCCATGCGGTCGATCCCTCTGGAGCTAATGGTGTCCAGTAGCCTAAGAAGCCCAAGCTAGCTGCAAGCAGGTAGGTTCGCTTCTTCTCCCCTTAGTCCCTCGCTGCAGTGAGCCTGTTGCCAGCAGGTCTCACTGTAAAATAAAAAACCTAATTATATACTTTCTTTCTAGAAGCTCAGGAGAGCCCCTAGTGTGCATCCAACCTCGGCCGGGCACAAAATCTAACTGAGGCTTGGAGGAGGGTCATAGTGGGAGGAGCCAGTGCACACCAGGTGACCTAAAAGCTTTCTTTAGTTGTGCCCAGTCTCCTGCGGAGCCGCTATTCCCCATGGTCCTTTCGGAGTTCCCAGCATCCACTAGGACGTCAGAGAAATAAATGGTAATTGGTAACATACATGTAAGCGTGCTGAACAGGGACACAATAATGGCCACTATAAGAAGTAGTGTAGGTAAGGACAATGGCGTGTAGGCAATGACACCACAAACACTATCATGCACAACAGATCCTTATTAGAGATACACTTTTCGGGCCTTGTGTTTTGGTTTTGGATCTGGATCTCCGCTCGTGTTTTGGATCTGGATTGGTTTTGGTTGTGGATCTGGATGTTTTTTGATAAAAACACATAAACAGCTAAAATCACAGAATTTGGTGGTAATTTTGATCCTACCGTGCTATTAACCTCAATAACATTAATTTACACTCACTTCCAGTCTATTCTGAACACCTCACACCTCACAATATTGTTTTTAGGCCAAAAGGATGCACCGAGGTCGCTGGATGACTAAGCTAAGTGGCACAAACACCTGGCCCATCTAGGAGTGGCACTGCAGTGGCAGACAGGATGGCAGTTTTAAAAAATAGGCCCCAAAGAGCACATAATGCAAAGAAGAAAAAGAGGTGCAATGAGGTAGCTGTATGACTAAGCTAAGCGACACAATTGTGCGGCACAAACACCTGGCCCATCTAGGAGTGGCACTGCAGTGGCAGATGGGATGGCAGTATTAAAAACTAGGCCCCAAAGGGCACATAATACAAAGAAAAAAAAAAAGAGGTGCAAGATGGAATTATCTTAGGCCCTCCCACCCATCCTTATGTTGTATAAACAGGACATGCACACTTTAACAAACCAATAATTTCAGCGACAGGGTCTCCCACACGACTGTGGCTGAAATGATTGGTCTGTTTGGGCCCCCACAAAAAAGAAGCAATTCTCCCACAAAAAAAAGAATCAATTAATCTCTCCTTGCACAAACTGGCTCTAGAGAGGCAAGATGTCTCCTCCTCCTCCTCCGATTCCTCACCTCTTTCAGTGTGTACATCCTCATCCTCACAGAGTATTAATTTGTCCCCACTGGAATCCACCATCACAGGTCCCTGTGTACTTTCTGGAGGCAATTGCTTGTAATTTCCTGGGGGAAATTACAATTTATTTTGATGAACATCATCTTCTCCACATTTTGTGGAAGTAACCTCCTACGCCGATCGCTGACAAGGTTACCACCTGCACTAAACACCCTTTTGGAGTATACGCTGGGGCAACTTAGGTAAAATAAAGCCAGTTTGTACAAGGGCCTCCAAATTACCTATTTTTCCTTCCAGTATACATACGAACTGTCTGACATGCCTACTTGGATGTTGTCACCGACATAATCCTTCACCATTCTTTCAATGGTGACAGCATCATATGCAGTGACAGTAGACATGTCAGTAATAGTTGGCAGCTCCTTCAGTCTGGACCAGATGTCAACACTTGCTCCTGACTGCCCTGCATCACCGCCTATGGGTGTGCTAAGAAATGTTATTCTTTTTCTCGCAGTCCAGTTGCAGGAGAAAATGAAAGAGAAGCTGTTGACGGGTCACTTTCCGCTTGAGTTGACAATTTTCTCACCAGCATGTCTTTGCACCTCTGCAGACTTGTGTCTGCTGGAAAGAGAGATACAATATAAGCTTTAAACCTAGGATCGAGCACGGTGGCCAAAATGTAGTGCTTTGATTTAAACAGATTGTCCACCCTTGAATCCTGGCAAAGCAATGAAGTCCATCCACAAGTCCCACATACTTAACGGAATCGCCCCGTCTTAGCTCCTTCAATTTCTCCAGCTGCTTCTGCAAAAGCCTGATGAGGGGAATGCAGAGCCGGATTAAGGGGGGTGCCATGGGGATAAGTACCCCAGGCCCCCCTTCCTAAAGGGGGCCCCCGCACCAGATCGGAGCTCTTACCGATCTGCGGGGCTTCTATCTCCCCTTTGGTTGCCATGGCAACCTAACAGCCGCGGCGCCGGCGCCACGGCCTTCTGACAGCACAGGACAGCTGAGCGACGGCTCAGCTGTCCAATACCGTGTAAAGTAGCAGCCTGCGGCTCAGTCATTATTGGCTGAGCGCGCAGGCTGCAGGACACTGGCAGCACGTGGATCAGCCGTGAGCGGCTTGGAGGAGACAGAGAAGAGTGATCTCTCACTCTCCTGTCTTCTGTGAGAAAGCAGCCTGCCAGCAAAAAGTAAGGCTGGCGCTGGATGTAATATGATGGATCTGGTAGAGTGTATTTATATATGTGTACATATGTTTGTGTATATTTGTCTATATCTGTGTGTGGGTGCATGTATGTGAAATATATATATATATATATATATATATGTATATATACATACATACATACATACACACACATATATATTGTCAAAGTCAGAAAAATATCCCTATACACGCTGCCATATTTGCACCTCACGCTGGCGTGCGCTTTCCCGTGATAGCGCATACCCGCTGATGCGTGCACCCGCTCGCATCGGTATGCGTATTTACGGTAAAGAGTATGTAGTCGTAGCGTGCGACCCAATCGTTACATATTTCCACAATTAATGTAGTTTGTAGATCATGGTCCCTTTGATAGATTCTGAAAGTTTGGTTAATATAGAATGTCCCTGAATGGAGGAATCCCTCTTTGTATTGTGCGAAGGGTCTAACAGGAATCATACAGCAGTGTTTGGTACCCATCGGAAGAGTATTTAATTAGCAATATTCCGGTGTTGGTTTGGAGCGTATTAATCGCTCGTGCGAATAGTTATGGACATAAGAAGTTTATGTCCATTACTATTATTTACTCTTACTCAGGTATGCGGCGGGAAACCTAGTTTCCCACCCACCTGAGCTGTTTGAAATCGTCACAGCCCACCTGTATGAATCACCCTATGACCTTTTGTTATAGTGCGAAGCCGAATTCCTTCGTCCAATGGACAATGGGATTGTAGGGACTATGAGATTGCATTGTGTGTGGGGCATAAATAGGCAGGCCGACCATATCCAACTTCACTCTCATCAATGGTTTTCTTGCTGATAATCGGGAGCTGGATATCGAGGCGCATGCGATCATACCCTTTGTGCGTAAGTTTCTCTCCGTAATCATATTGTCTTACTGTGAGCCAATCTCTCTCTCTCTCTCTCCGTCTCTCTCTCTCTCTCTCTCTCTCTCCCTTCTCTTTCTCTCGTATCTCCCATTGACTAGTATTGTATTGTATTAGATCAGCATAGTATTGTATTGTATTCCTTGTATAGTTATTTGGTTAGGAAGTCTCTGTTATATTGTAGTGTATCATTTGTACTGTGATTCTTTTTGCAAGTATAATAGTTATAATACAGATAATAGGCTTTGGACCCTAAACCAGTATCTGTGTATTTCCTATAGTTTTAAGTGTTCACTTGAGCGTCGGTGACGCTCAAGCAGCTTTGTAGTTAGTCAGGTTACACAAGGTTGCACTTACACCCTGTATTCACATTAAGGTATTCTGTGTATTTCATTGATAATAGGTTTAGACATAAAGGTATAGCGTTGTGAGCGTCTGCGCCGCTGGTGATCTCCTCGTGGTCTCGAGCGTCCGCTACGCCATAGCGAATCATTACTCTAGTCATCACCAATAACGTGCTGTCCTGTGATCACTGGGCCGTGAGCGAACGTGACGCTTGAGCGTCTCGCCTACGGCTAAGCGATCGTTACGCAACTAGCGTACCCTTACGGTACTTCTTAAGTAAACAGCGTACTGTGTTCTTAGACTTCATTAAGGGTTGTTTATACGACAAAGGAATTTAACATTGTCAATTGGGGACTCGTCCTGTCCTTCTCATATCTGCACTAGGTAGATCAGCAGACATTATCCCCCAGCAAAGGGTGGGAGGTTGTCTCACAGTGCTGACGATATAAGCATCTGCTTCACTTAGATAAAGAGTGCTGAAGGAATCCGGGAACCGGAAGTAAGAACAAAACGCTTGTGTCCTTTAAAACTGTTTATTTCTCTTCTGTCTTACGTATACACGCACGCATACATATATATCTGCATTTCTTTTTCAATTTCGTATATCACTATTCCTGTTTGCCAATTTTTATAGTTGATAGAAAGTGCTAAAAGAGATTTGCTGTTATTTCATAGTAGAGGTAATAGCTAAAGTATAGACCAACACACGGCTTGTCTGGGAGATAAGGCAGTCAGTGTGGTGTGCGGTAGATGATCAGGGATCATCTACATTGATAAAAGTAGAAATTGTGTTACGGTGGATCTTTTGTTTTGCGTACACGTGTCTCTAACAAAGACTAGCGTACGCAATCCAAAGGCAGACGCACGCAGCGTACATTACGCAACGTAGCGTCCGGTTACGCCCACGTAGCTCAAGTTGTGATAAGGCGATAAGTAACGCACAGCGGTAGATAACGCGACGCGGTAAATAACGCAAATCTATTTTTGGAAAATTTGAAATTTAGTTTAACAGATCCTGCTCCTAATTGGTAACACAGCTGGGCTCAAGAAAATTTCTGCGCAGAAATAGATATAGAAACGAAAGTGTACATGTGTTGAGTGAGTGTGTTTTTATTACATAAGTTTATATAACTTAGAGGTTGAACCAAAAAGAAATCGGGTACTCGTAAAGGACATACGTGTAAGTGACATATACGGTGGCTAAGGAGGCATCCTTGGTTAAATAAAATATGAGCATTAGAGTATAGCGGACCACAAGGTAACAAGACCAGGAGGTCACAAGGACAAGGCCAGGAGGTCACAAGGTACAAGAAGGTCCGCTATAAAGGTACAAGAAGCACAACCCCGGGGGTTGGTGCTAAAACCCATATAGGCCATTGGAAGCTCTGGCTGAAGGAATTCGCAGCCGCAATTTTCGATTCCATTGATCTCTCAGTACATAACAGGTAGTGCTTATGTACTGAACGATTGTACCGCACGTAATTGTGTGCAGTAGTTAGTAATCTGACCTAATACCATTAGAGTAAAGTGGTCACAAACGCTATTTGTACATTCTGACGTGATTTGTGTAATTTTTTATTTTTAAAGGGAAGTTCGCTGGTCACTCAGGAACTATCTAACAACCCCACCTTTACTGGAAAGAGTAAGTGTCCTGCGGGTAACCCTCATATGTTCCAGTAAACAGAAGGTTTTTTTTGGTAGGGCCCTGTATCGAGTACGCCAGCACCATATCGGTGTGATCAGGTCGTATTGGTCGAGGTGGGCGAGTGAGTGGGGTACTCGGTAAACCGCCACCGCCGGCCTATTTTGAATAATTTGGTTTGCTGTAAGGGTTCGCTGAAGACCGTGATATAAAGATCAAAGGAGTAGTAAGCAACACCTGCAGATTATGGGGGCCAATTGTTCAGGTAGGGGGCGATCAACCTCGGTTCGGGTTGATTCAGAGAACCGACCAGTCGGGTCGGCAAGGTACATCATGTGTGAAAAATACGGAAGTCACACAGAGGTTTTATGTGATGAATGGGAGAGAATGACTGTACAAGACAGGGAGAAATTCCCAAGAATAGGTAGCTTCAGTCCAGAAGTGTTACAAAATTTAAGGAGGAGGATATGTCTCATAAAATCAACAAAGAGACGAATTCAGCATCATGATTATTTACAGTTGTGGCAACAGGAAGGTGAGATACAGAGAGGTTTGGCTCTGGCGGCGGGATCTGGGGCAGTCAGGAAACTGATAGCCACAGCCCCGCCACCACCATACATAGCAGGAGAAAAGTTGATTACGGAGAGAAACGCACTGGGTTGTAAAACACAAACACTTAGTAACCCTGTAAATGTTAATGATGTTAACCAAGTAACCCATACAATTATTAACCCGTGCAAGTTGTACCCTGTTTTGAACTTTCCTCAGGAGTGTGATCAAGAAGACGATCCGGCAACAATTTCAGCTCTCTCTCTCGCAGCCACCATAGCAGAGACCACAGTAGGCACAGCAACACCCACGAGATTAGCGAAGGCCCCTAGCGGAGGGATAGGTGAGGTCGTGTCAACGGGTAAGTACGGCACCATGCATTATACTGAAACAATTTCACCACAAGTTGTAGAATCTACACAGAATGAGGTTGTTAGAGTTAACCCTGTTAGAGTAATAGCAGTTCCCAATGGGAAAACAGATGTATCAGGAGCCACTCCCATAAGGAACATTGCCATGTACACACCATTTTCCCGAATGGAATTAAGAACAATAGTGTCCGAATTTCCTGACCCCAGGAAAGACTTAGTTGCTAGCCAAAAATACATCAGGGATCTAGGTAACACTGTAGAACCCAACAACAAGGATTGGCAGATACTGCTAAGAGCTTGTTTACCTTCAAATGTCGACTCAGTTCAATTCTTAGCTGATTGTGGACTAGATAAAGATGTACCACTTTCAGATGTGTACAACAAAGATAATGTAAAAAGGATAAATTTACAGCTAAAGGAGTATTTCCCAGCCGTTGTTAAATGGAACAAGATATTCTCCATTAGACAAAAAGAGTCCGAAACGGCAGCAGAATATTTCCACCGGGCACTATTAGAAATGGCAAAGTACACTGGAATAGAAGACATTAGGACCAACCCAAACCACCAAGAAGTAGCAGTATCTGTACTGATGGATGGTTTAAAGGAAACATTAAAGACTAGGATTCAGACCACGCAACCATGTTGGCGAGGTCTGTCGGTGTCCACATTGAGAGAGGCTGCTATTGATCACGACAGAAACATCACTAGACACAGGGAGTCGCAAAGTGATAAGTTGATGTCAGTAAGTATACAGGCGCTGACCACAAGGCAGCCTGCGTATGTACCACCGAATCCTGTGGGTAAGTCAAGTGTAATAACATGTTTTTCTTGTAACAAACAGGGACACTATGCACGAGACTGTAGAACAAAGAGTGTACAAAGATCTTTTCAACCCCCTAGACAACGACACGACACACGACATTGGGAGCAGGGTCCACAGAGGCGGAGTTTTGAGCCACATACAGGGGAAACAAAAAGATACCCCCCGAACAGAGATTGGCATGCCTCTGGTAGTTCCCAGCTAACTCCCTCACAAGTAGTCGCTGCCAGCGGGATTCAGGGAGGTCAGCATACCCAATAGGGGTGTGGCCATACCTGTAATCTGCAGCCAGTTAAATTGATTGCCAGTCTTGGAAGTGAACCAGAGATTGCAATCAATGTAGCTGGTAAAACCTTAAACTTTCTTGTAGACACAGGGGCGGCCAAGTCAGTGATAAATTCGACAGTGGGCATGAGAACCACTGGTAGGACAGTTCCAGCCATGGGAGTAACAGGAGTAGTCCAGCACTACCCTGTTAGCAAACCAGCCGAGATTACAATAGGGCCTTTGCATACCAAGCATTCGTTTTTGCTAGCTGCATCGGCACCAACCAATCTCCTGGGAAGAGACTTACTATGTAAAATGGGTTGCGTCATTTATTGTACTCCTGAAGGTGTATTCTTGGACATTCCTGAGAATCACGCTCAGGAAGTACGAGACATGTTAGACTCCCCATCAAAATTAATGTCACATCCCATTATGACAAATAGGAATCCATCCCAAATAGAAGAAATGACATCTCAGATACCAGAGTCACTTTGGACAAAAGATGGACAGGACACTGGATTAATGGCAAACGTAGCTCCAGTAGTTGTACAAGTAAAAGATGGTAGGATAGCTCCAAAAATCCCACAGTATCCTCTGAAGCCAGAGGTGGAGTTAGGAGTTTTCCCAGTAATAGAGCGCTTGCTACAACAGGGCATTCTAGTAAGAACGTCCAGCACAGCAAATAGTCCCATCTTCCCTGTTAAAAAGAGTGGGGGGAGGGGTTACAGGCTAGTGCAGGATCTAAGGGGGATTAACAAAATAGTTGAGAGTCAGTTCCCCGTAGTGCCTAATCCAGCTGTCATCCTAATGCAAATTCCTCCCACTGCCAAATTTTTCACTGTTATTGACCTCTGCTCCGCATTCTTTTCGGTACCTCTGCACCCTGACAGCCAATATTTGTTTGCATTCACATACAGAGGAGTCCAATACACGTGGACTCGGTTACCCCAAGGTTTCATAGATAGTCCAAGTATATTTTCTCAGGCTTTGCATGATTGTTTACAGTCTTTCCAACCGGAGAGTGGATCAGTATTGATACAGTATGTAGATGATTTACTACTGTGTTCAGATTCGCTGGAAGCTTCCCTGAAGGATACGAAACAGCTCCTGTTTCATCTTTCAGACACAGGACATAAGGTTTCCAAAGACAAGTTGCAATTATGCCAAGCTAAGGTAAAATATTTGGGACACTGTCTAACACAAGGACTGAGACACCTGACCGCTGATAGAATCCAAGCCATTAGAGACATGACACTGCCACAAACCCAGCAACAGATCAGGACGTTTTTAGGAATGTGTGGGTATTGCCGTAATTGGATCCCAGGGTTTTCCATATTGGCGTTACCTTTGCAGGAAATGGTCTCCTCAAACAAACCTGATAGAATCTCGCATACAGACGAATCCGAAACAGCATTTGAGAGACTCAAACAGTGCCTAACGCAGGCGCCAGCACTAGGTATGCCAGACTATGGGAAACCCTTTGAACTATACGGAACAGAAAGTGCTGGTTGCGCAGCAGGTGTACTAACCCAAAAGCACGGTGACGCCAGCAGGCCAGTTGCATACTACAGCGCTCAGCTAGACACGGTAGCACGATCCCTCCCCACATGCTTGCGTAGCGTTGCGGCGATAGCATTGCTAGTGACAAAAAGCGAAGATGTCGTGCTAGGCCACAACCTCACAATCCATACACCACATGCGGTATCTGCCTTATTAAATTCTGCCCAAACCAGACACGTCTCATCAGCGAGGTTTACAAGATGGGAATTGGCACTAATGGCCCCAGTAAACATCACCATAAGGAGATGCAGCGCATTAAATCCTGCAACATTTCTCCCAGGTGTGCCTGGTCAGACACAAAGGGTGGAAGGTGAGAGTGATGGGGAAGGAGGATTTAATACAAAGGAAGATACACATGATTGTATGGAATATTTGACCCAAAATTTTACCGCAAGGTCTGACATCAGTGACAATCCACTGGAAGATGCAGAACTCACGTTCTACACGGACGGTAGTTGTCACAGACAGTCAGACTCGGGAGACTTGTGTACTGGATACGCAGTCGTAGATGACCAAGACACCATAGAAGCGGAACCGCTAGGTCCACCTCACTCAGCCCAGGTTGCTGAACTGGTCGCCCTAACCAGAGCATGTGAATTGGCTAAGGGTAAGTCAGCCAATATTTACACCGATTCTAGATACGCCTTCGGGGTAGTACATGATTTCGGAGCCCTATGGCGCCTCAGAAATTTCATGACGGCAGCTGGTACACCGATAGCGCATGCAGCTTATATAAAAAGGCTTCTAACAGCGATACAGGAACCCAACAGAGTGGCTGTTATCAAATGTAAAGCACATACATATAGCCAAGACCCAGTATCCCTTGGTAACAGCCGAGCAGACGAAGCCGCAGAGCTTGCAGCTGCTACCCCCATACAGACAGACACCACACAACTGATGGTATTTAATACCATCAACACACAGAAGTTGTGTGAGATGCAGAATTTGTGTTCCACACAGGAAAAGGCAGTCTGGAAGGCAAAGGGATATGGCCAGGAGTCCTCAGGGCTCTGGACGGATGGACATGGTAAACCAGTGGCCCCCAGGACATACCTTCCATGTCTGGCTGAAGCAGCTCACGGGCTGACTCATCTAGGCAAGGAGGGGATGTGCAAATTGGTAAGAGCATACTGGTGCGCCCCAGGATTCTCCTCTCATGCGGGTAAAAGAGCAATGTCATGCCTTACCTGTCTGAGAAAGAATATTGGAAAAGCAATACCTACAGAACCATCCCATGTCCCACCTGCCGGCGGCCCTTTCCAGGTAATACAAATTGACTTCATTCAATTACCCCCATGTCGAAATTTGAAATATGTACTTGTTTGTATAGATGTTTTCTCGAATTGGGTCGAAGCATTTCCAGCAGCTACAAATACCGCTATGTTTACAGCTAAGAAAATTGTGCAGGAATTTGTATGTAGATATGGTATCCCTAGAATCATTGAAAGTGATAGGGGTACCCATTTTACCGGTGATGTCTTTCAAGGAATGTGTAAATTAATGGGTATTGATAGCAAGCTGCACACTCCGTACCGTCCACAGGCGAGTGCGAAGGTCGAAAGAGTGAACAGCACTATTAAAAATAAATTGAGTAAAGTAATGGCAGAGACAGGATTGACGTGGCCAGAAGCTTTACCCATTGTTTTGTATAGCATCAGAACCACTCCCAGGTCCCCTCTTAACCTGTCCCCTTTTGAAATTCTGTTTGGTCGACAACCGCATGTCATGATTAACCCTCAGGATGATTTGAAATGTAACAATGAAGTGACTGTAAAATACTTGATTAACATGAGTAAGCAGTTGAGGAATCAAAATGATAATCTGAAGTTGGTGATTCCTGATTTACCAGATAGTAATTGTCATGACATTGAACCTGGGGATTATGTAATGATACGAAATTTTCTACGCTCAGGTTGTCTTATTGATAGATGGGAAGGACCATACCAGGTCTTATTGACTAGCACCACAGCATTGAAGGTTGCTGAGAGAGAGACTTGGGTCCATTCATCCCACTGCAAAAAGGTTGCTGATCCAGAGAAGTCCCGTGATAAGGAACAGATGGTAGAGGTTGTATCACTGGAGTGTCTGTTCCAGGAGGACTGAGGCGGCACCTGAGCCTTGAAGACCGAAAGCAGTTGTTGACTCCCTTCTCCCTTTTATTGTTTTTCTCCACTTTCCATCCCCTCTCCCTTAAAAATTTCTTTTTCCCCCTTCTCATTCTTCTCTATTTCCTCCTCAAAGATGGACTTGCCCCAAGAGACTGTGATCCGGATTTTGATGTTAACCATGATGTTGACCAGAGCAGTCTGTTCCGGCGAGAGTACCATAGAGGTTGAGAGAGGTTCTGGAATGGGTTCCGATTATGATGATGGAGGCGCAGTTTTCCAAGATCAACCAAACCAACAAGCAAAGGCGAGTATCAGAAAATGATCCGATAGAAGAAATTGTGATGGATTATTAGCTGAAGAAAACTGTATCTGTAGGCTCTGTGACAATTTGATTGAGGATGGGTGCATAAAGAAATGCCAATCCAGTTTTAATATCCATATGGACCGGCATCCATTGAGTGACTATCACTCCTTAGTGGGTAACGTATTAAACCAAACAGATTGTTGGGTATGCTCTCAAGTACCTCAGGGTCATAGCAAATCAGGGCTAGTACCATTTCCTTTAACGTTAGGGGAGGTACTTGAGCTAAGTGGTGGGAGACCGGTGGACCGGAGGTTTAACATCTCCAGCCCTCCTAGTTTGAAGCTCCACCAATACCATGTGGATAGGTCCCTCTTATGTTTTAATATCTCCAATCCCCGTAAGCCGGGAAATTGGGAAGTGTCATGGAGCAACCTTACCATGACCTTTTCACACAGAGCAGATAGAATGCCTACAGATACAGAGCTTGTACGCCACATAGCCAGTAGAGGAAAATCTTTCCGGTATCGATATACCTTAGGAAATAGGATTACTAGAGTTGGAGAAGTATCACCAGGATACTGTGCACATATCGTACAAACCGATACGTGCATTAAGCAGATGGAAGAATTAGGGTCAGGAGAGTTCACCTGGAAGGTGTGTAATATGGTAATGTCCTTCTCTGTCCCATATGTTCTCCCCGATGATGCATATTTCATATGCGGGAGAAAGGCGTACAAGTGGCTTGCTCCAAACTCTGAAGGATTGTGTTATATTGGAAAAGTATTGCCTGAAGTGATGACTGTTACACATGACAAAATGAAGGACATACACCGTGGTGCCCAAGCTCCTTATACTCACACCCATTACGAGCACCGAGTTAAAAGACAACTGTCAGAAAGGTTAGAGCATCCGGCCTCTGATCTTATCCATGAATCCACCGGGATTCAGGTTCTGGTAGCGTTAGATTTCACTCGCACCGCTCGAGGAGTGATGAATTATAGATACATTTCCGCACTCGCCAATTTGTTAGATAATATCACTGAAATGTATGATGACACGTTCAGATACACTGGAAGAGAACTTCAAGCTTATAAAACAGAACTAGTTCAGCATAGGATGGTTCTTAATTATCTTACAGCAGTAACAGGCGGATATTGTGTTACATTGGCAACACAGTACGGCATAAAGTGTTGCACGTATATCACAAATAGCACCGAGGATCCGGTAGAGGTCATAGACCAAAAGATGGACGATATTCTCCAATTGAAGTGGGAATTTCGTCGAAAACACAATCTCACCCTTGCTGCTGTAGGTAATGAGCTGACTGGTTGGGTGTCATGGTTGAACCCGCGAAATTGGTTCTCCGGTTTAGGAGACTGGGCTCAAGGAGTCATAATGGATGTTGGAAAGTTCCTCCTATGTATCTTAGGTGTTGTTATATCTATTGGATTGATATTTAGATGCGGGCAGGCTTTAATGAGGTGCAAACAAAGTACAAAAGTGATGAGCTTGAGGAGTGAGGAAACTGTAATTAACCTGGATTTGATTTATGACCCAATGATAGAAACCAGGATGTGATGAAAAATGCGATTATACGGTCCGTTTCTTTCACCTGTTTTTCTGCTTTTCTCCAAGATACAAAGACCCCCTTGGACGAGGAAGTTGACGAGACGCTATACAGACAACAGACAAGCACCAAAGATGAAGTTTTGACCACTTGAGAAATGGACATTTGATGAACTTTGCCATGGATCCCCAGTTTCCCTAGTATTCTTAAACTCACGCTAGCCCAACATTTTTGTAAATCTGATGGCACTGACAAAGCTATTTGCTCATGCCCAAGGAGCAATACAGCGCAAAGAAGACGACTCTCAACAGATACCGAACAAAACTTCAACAACAGATGTACATTTCCCTGACATAGAATATCATTGCATTTCCCATAAGTGTTCTTTATCTTCATCTCTACAACCCTCAGGTAATAACACACATAGTATAGGGAATACAGGCACAGATATCAGCAATCACATATTCCCCCATTCATGTATCATCAACTAAAATGTGCTCCCCATTTTGTTCAAAAGCCGAAAAGAGCTCGGTAAAGTTTGACAGCCCATCCACAGACCTGTACCACGGGATAAGAAGGAATTCAAATGTATACTTCGCAATACCTCGAAGCTTGATTTACAACACGTACGGCACGATGATACATGACCCCCCCCAAACATGGACTCATACACACATGCTTCTGCTATCTCACTAGGTCATACCCTTTTCACACCTACTCCTCTCTTCTTCCTTACCCAACCATGGAAATGAATTAACCCCTGACTTATATTTTTCTCCTTTTGAAATGTTTTAGAAGGTGGCAGTTATTATTGACTGCCAAAGGGTGGACTGTCAAAGTCAGAAAAATATCCCTATACACGCTGCCATATTTGCACCTCACGCTGGTCCGCGCTGCGCATGCGTGCGCTTTCCCGTGATAGCGCATACCCGCTGATGCGTGCACCCGCTCGCATCGGTATGCGTATTTACGGTAAAGAGTATGTAGTCGTAGCGTGCGACCCAATCGTTACATATTTCCACAATTAATGTAGTTTGTAGATCATGGTCCCTTTGATAGATTCTGAAAGTTTGGTTAATATAGAATGTCCCTGAATGGAGGAATCCCTCTTTGTATTGTGCGAAGGGTCTAACAGGAATCATACAGCAGTGTTTGGTACCCATCGGAAGAGTATTTAATTAGCAATATTCCGGTGTTGGTTTGGAGCGTATTAATCGCTCGTGCGAATAGTTATGGACATAAGAAGTTTATGTCCATTACTATTATTTACTCTTACTCAGGTATGCGGCGGGAAACCTAGTTTCCCACCCACCTGAGCTGTTTGAAATCGTCACAGCCCACCTGTATGAATCACCCTATGACCTTTTGTTATAGTGCGAAGCCGAATTCCTTCGTCCAATGGACAATGGGATTGTAGGGACTATGAGATTGCATTGTGTGTGGGGCATAAATAGGCAGGCCGACCATATCCAACTTCACTCTCATCAACGGTTTTCTTGCTGATAATCGGGAGCTGGATATCGAGGCGCATGCGATCATACCCTTTGTGCGTAAGTTTCTCTCCGTAATCATATTGTCTTACTGTGAGCCAATCTCTCTCTCTCTCTCTCTCTCCGTCTCTCTCTCTCTCTCTCTCTCTCCCTTCTCTTTCTCTCGTATCTCCCATTGACTAGTATTGTATTGTATTAGATCAGCATAGTATTGTATTGTATTCCTTGTATAGTTATTTGGTTAGGAAGTCTCTGTTATATTGTAGTGTATCATTTGTACTGTGATTCTTTTTGCAAGTATAATAGTTATAATACAGATAATAGGCTTTGGACCCTAAACCAGTATCTGTGTATTTCCTATAGTTTTAAGTGTTCACTTGAGCGTCGGTGACGCTCAAGCAGCTTTGTAGTTAGTCAGGTTACACAAGGTTGCACTTACACCCTGTATTCACAATAAGGTATTCTGTGTATTTCATTGATAATAGGTTTAGACATAAAGGTATAGCGTTGTGAGCGTCTGCGCCGCTGGTGATCTCCTCGTGGTCTCGAGCGTCCGCTACGCCATAGCGAATCATTACTCTAGTCATCACCAATAACGTGCTGTCCTGTGATCACTGGGCCGTGAGCGAACGTGACGCTTGAGCGTCTCGCCTACGGCTAAGCGATCGTTACGCAACTAGCGTACCCTTACGGTACTTCTTAAGTAAACAGCGTACTGTGTTCTTAGACTTCATTAAGGGTTGTTTATACGACAAAGGAATTTAACATTGTCAATATATATATATATATATATATATATATGTGTGTGTGTATATATATATATATATATATATAAAACTCATCTGCCTCTGTATTAGGGGCCCCTCTATCTGATGGGCCCCGGGCCCCCCATAGCCTTAATCCGGCTCTGGGGGAATGACGTGATTAAAGAGGGCACTGTCTGGACTGACTTCACGTGTGGCAAGTTCAATGGGTTGGAGAACCTTGCACAACATGGAAACCATTCTCCACTGCGCTTGATACAGATGCATTCCCCCTCCTTTGCCTATATCTATATATATATAAGTTTTCGGGCCACCGACAGCATCTCCTGCACGCCTCTGTTGTTTTTCAAAAAATTCTACACCACCAAATTACAGTAATTGTATATGCAAAACATGGGACGTGCTGGAATTTGCCCAGATGTAATGCACGCACAATATTAGTGGCGTTGTCAGATATCACAAATCCCCAGGAAAGTCTAAGTGGGGTAAGCCATTGCGCAGTGGAGAAATCATTCTCCACTGCGCTTGAGTCAGGTGCATTCTCCCTCCTTTGCCTATATCATAGGTGGATGTAAAGGCTTGAATGTCCTTTTGCTGCTCCTCTATCCTCTGAAGCATATAGAGTGTTGCATTCCACCTAGTTATCCCTCTTGCTTCAGGTGATGGCAGAGCAGGTTCAGGAGTGTTTGCTGGTGCTTCAGCCTTCGGTACGCAGTTGCTGATTGTAGAAAGTGGCCTGCAATTTTTCGGCCTACCAACAGCATCTCCTGCACACCCCTGTTGTTTTAAAAAAAAAATCTACACCACCAAATTAATTGTATGTGCAAAACATGGGATATGCTGGAATTTGCCCAGATGTAATGCACGCACAATGGGGGTCATTCCGAGTTGATCGTAGCTGTGCAAAATTTTGCACAGCTACGATCAACTTTCCTGACATGCGGGGGGACGCCCAGCACGGGGCTAGTCTGCCCCGCATGTCAGTCCGGCCCCTCTCGCAGAAGTGCAAAGGCATCGCACAGAGGCGATGCCTTTGCACTTCAGGAGTAACTCCCGGCCAGCGCAGCTTTAGCAAGCTGGCCGGGAGCTACTCCTCACTCCCTGGCCCGCAGCAGCTGCGTATGACATCACGCAGCCGCTGCGGCCCGCCCCCCATTCGGTCCGGCCACACCTGCATTGGCCGGACCGCACCTACGAAATGGCGGCCAAACGCTGCAGTTTCGCCCCCTCCCGCCCATCGATCGCCTCTGCCTGTCTATCAGGCAGAGGCGATCACTGTCCTGCCATGGCCATCGGCCATTCCGCATGCGCAGGCGCACAAAGGCACTGGCGCATGCGCAGCAGGGACCCGTTTGCTCTGCTGCGTGAAAACGCAGCGAGCGAACGGGTCGGAATGACCCCCAATATTGGTAGCATTGTCAGATATCACAAATCCCCTGGAGAGTCTAAGTGGAGTAAGCCATTGTGCGATGATGTCCCTCAGTTTCCATAAGAGGTTGTCAGTGGTGTGCCTCTTACGGAAAGTGGTGATACACAGTGTAGGCTGCCTAGGAACGAGTTGGCGTTTGTGAGATGCTGCGGCTGGTGCCGATGCTGTTGTTGCTGTGGAAGGCAATACATCTACCCAGTGGGCTGTCACAGTCATGTAGTCCTTTGTTTGTCCTACTCCACTTGTCCACATATCCGTGGTTAAGGGGACACTGGGTTCAACCGCAATCTTCAGGATACTGAGGACACTTTTCTTAATGTCCTTGTACAGTCCGGGAATCGCTTGCCAAGTGAAGAGGTATATAGATGGGATTTGGTACCGGGGACACAGTACGCCCATCAACTGTCTAAATCCCACTGCACTAATGGTGGATACCAGATGCACATCTAACACCAGCATAGTTGTTATGGCCTCAGTACTCCGCTTTGCAACAGGGTGACTGCTGTCATATTTCATCTTCAGCACAAAGAACTGTTGGACAGTCAATTGCTTAGTTGAAGTAGTACAAGTGGTCTTCCGACTTCCTCTCTGGGATAAAGATCGACTCCCAGCAGCACTAAGAGCAGCAGCAGTAGCAGCAGTAGCCGTACCACTCAAGGATCCTCCGGAGGAATCCTGGATAGGAGAGGACTCGTCAATCATGCCAGTGACATGGCCTGCTAGACTACTTACGTTCCTGACAGAGGAGGAAATTGACGTTGAGGGAGTTGGTGGTGTGGATTGCAGGAGCTTGGGTACAACAGGAAGAAGGGATTTAGGTATCAGTGGACTGCTTACGCTCTTACCCAAAGTTTCTGAACTTGACAATGGCTTATGATGAATGCGCTGCTTGTGATGTATAAGGGAGGTTGTTCCTAGGTGATTAACATCCTTACCCCTACTTATTATGGATTGACAAATGCAACACACAGCTTACCACCTGTTGTCCGGATTTGTGGAGAAATAATTCCACACGGACGAGGTGTTTTTTTGGTATTTTGCCCAGGCATGACAATGGGCTTTTTCATTCCATAGCCAACAACTGTCTCCAGTGGACCCTTATTCAAACAAACCACATCACCATCAGAATCCTCATCATCAATTTCCTCCTCAGCGACAGATACACCAATATCCTCCTCATCCTGGAGTACTTTTATAGTGACATCTTCAATCTCAATATCAGCAACAGGACTGGCGGTGCTCCTCCAAGCACTTGCAGGGGGCGTGAAAATGGTGGTAGGAGCCTCCTCTTCCCATACAGTCTTCGGAAGGTCAAGCCTAGACATCGCAACCGCGGACACACTTGGACTCTCCTTGGGGTTTGTGATATCTCTGAACGTACAGTTTTTTCCCTGTGCTTTAACAAGCTTAATTTTTTTTATTTTTCGAGAGGGAGGAGGGCTTCCATCTTCATGAGAAGCTGATCCACCAGTTATGAACATAGGTCAAGGAGTTAGCCTTTCCTTGCCACTTTGTTTCGTGAATGGCATATTGCCAATTTTACGTTTCTTATCAGATAATTTATTTTTCCTGATTATTCATTTTTGCTTCTTTGATTTTACATGCCCTCTATGACATTGGGCATTGGCCTTAGCAGACAACATTGATGGAATTGCATCATCAATGTCATGACTGGTGGCAGCAGCAGCTTCAGCACTAGTACTAGGAACTGGAAGGGGTTCCTGATCTTGCACTATTTTTTCCTCCAAATTTTTTATCTCCATTTCACAGAACAGTGCCCCTTTATTTTCACAGCACCCCTATATTTTTACAACATACTGGGCCAGTTTACTTTTATTTTAACAACAGCACCCCTGTACTTTTACAGCATACAGGACCAGTGTACATTTTTTTAACAACAGCACCCCTAAATGTTTACATCATACAGGGCCAGTGTACTTTTATTTTAACAACAGCACCCCTGTATTTTTACAGCATACAGGACCAGTGTAGTTTTATTTTAACAACAGCACCCCTGTATTTTTACAGCGTACATGACCAGAGTACTTTTATTTTAACAACAGCACCCCTAAATGTTTACATCATACAGGGCCAGTGTACTTTTATTTTAACAACAGCACCCATGTATTTTTACAGCATACAGAGCCAGAGTACTTTTTTTAACAACAGCTTTCCTTGAATTTTTACAGCATGCAAGACAGGGCCAGTGTACATTTATTTTCACTGCACCCTTGAATTTGCATACAAGACAGGGACAGTGTACATTTATTCTCACTGCACCCCTGAAGTTTTACAGCATACAAGACAGGGCCAATATACATTTATTTTCACTGCACCCCTTAATTTTTACAGCATATAAGACAGGGCCAGCACCCCTGTATTTTCACAGCATACATGAGGACAGTGCCCCTGTCCCCTGTACAACACAGTGACAGCCAGGACAGCAACACCTATGTACAGCTGCAGCACCCCTAACAGCACATGAAACACCAGTGACAGCCAGGACAGCACCCCTAACAGCTCAATGACACCACAGTGACAGGAACAGCACCCCTACAGAGCACACACTGAAAAGACCCAACGCCACCATCCACAGAGAGAGACAGAGGTCTGTCTCCCTCACTCTCCGAGGGCCTAATTCAGACCTGATCGCTGCTGTGCATTTTCGCACAGCAGCCGATCAGGTCTGAACTGCGAATGCGCCACCGTCGGCCATCTCTGCCCTGTGATCGCCTCTACCTGATTGACAAGCAGAGGTGGTCGCTGGGCAGGAGGAGGCAGGTTGGCGGTGTTTGGCTGCCATTTTAGGGGCACGGTCCGGGCAATGCAGACATGCCGTGGCTGCTGCGACCCAGACAGCGATGAGTAGCTCCCTGCCAGCGCACATGACCTGCACCGGTAGGGAGCTACTCATCAAGTAAAAAAGCCTCACCGCTGTGTGATGCTTTTGTACTTGTGCGGCGGGGCAGAGCCAGACATGTGTGGCAATCCCCTGCATGTCTGAGTAACTGATCGTAGTTGTGCAAAATTTTGCACAGCAACAATCAAGTCTGAATTAGGCCCCAAGTGTGGAGTGAAAATGGCGGCGACACACGGCTGTTTATATGGAATCCAAAACCCACGAGATTCCGACAGCGCGATGATGACGTTTTGCCTCATTCTGGTTTCCGAGTCTGGTGGGAAGTCCCGAGCCTCGGATCCGGGCTCAGAGCGTAAAGTTCGGAGGGGGGGGGGGTTCGGTTCTCTGAGAACAGAACCCGCTCATCTCTAAAACATGACACTCTTAGCATAATTGTGTGAGAAACATATAATGAAAATACTGTAGTGTTTCTTTTAAATGTTAAAGTTGTTGTGCATTTGTTGGCTATACCATATCATGGCAACATGATAATGGGCCTAATGAAATGTGTAGGCATGGAGCTGTTGCACCATCCACACCATTCAGGGGCAAACGCAGGATTTACTTAGGGGGATTTCCGTGGGTGTGTATCTGTGAATGTACATACTGTATAATATATGACTGACATGCCAGAATCCCGACAGCCGGTGAAATACCGACAAACAGAATCCGCAGGGTATTCCCACTCAGTTAGTTACTCCACGCCACCAACCGAGTGGGAATATAACCTGTGGCGAGCGAAGCGAGCAACCAGGCCCGCAGCGAGCCCGCGAGGGGTCTCGCCGCCTATCTTCCAACAGACGGGATGCCACTGTCGGTATACTGAGAGCCGGCATCCCATGTGCTGGTAAAACATACTGATATTATATATATATATATATATATATAATGGAAGAAATGGTGGCACTCAGAAATAATTTAGATGACACAGCCGCTGGTTGGGTCGACGTTTCAGGGACACCTCCCTTTTATCAAGACACGTGTCTTGATAAAAGGGAGGTGTCCCTGAAAAGTCGACCCAACCATTTCTTCATGCTCTTTTGAGGGGTTGTGCACCGGACCAAGTTGGTTCGACTGTTCATATTGTGAGTGCCGGACATATTTTGTGTGTGTGTATATATATATATATATATATATATATACACACACACACACACACACACACACACACACACACCATACACGTTCATACATATACAAACACACAAATACACGTTCATACATATACATACACAAATACACATACATCCCTGCAAATACACACACACACACACACACACACACACACACACACACACACACACACACACACATACTTCATATACAATATTGGTGGTTTACATACCACCTGGGGCTGGCTGCGAGCAGTGGGAGGCAGGAGTAGAGTAGCGATTCTGTCTGGTGGGAGAGAGCTTCTGCGTCTGAGCATGCGCAGCCAGCAGCTCTCCCCGGACCTTCTCTATGCAGAGAGCTACATAAGAAGAGATGAGCGGGTTCAGATTTAACACCAGAATTAACGCCAGTTCAGTTTTATCCGGATTTTTTCTATTGGCTATCCAAAACACGTGACACCCGTGAGCCAATAAGATGCCGTTTTGAGAACCGAGTAAATCCGAGTAAAACCGAACCCGCTCATCTCTAACATACAGTAGCTCTCTGCTGCTGCTGTATCTCGTGTTCGCGGTCGTGGCTTTTGCTGAGACGGAGACACTGCTGTCTCCGTCTCACTAATAAACATTTGGCTCATCAGGGGGGGTTTCCAGGTACTCGGATGGAAACCCCCCCTGCGTGCGCTACTGCCATTGAGAAAGTGTATGTGCTAGTCAGGAAAACATATCACATCACTGCAATATAATGAAACAATTAAGATGCAGTACTACACTGTAAAAAAGGAGCAATATAATAAGATTTTTGGATCAAAAACACATCT
Source organism: Pseudophryne corroboree (assembly GCF_028390025.1). Lineage (NCBI taxonomy): Eukaryota > Metazoa > Chordata > Amphibia > Anura > Myobatrachidae > Pseudophryne > Pseudophryne corroboree. Next base: position 499,052,179 of record NC_086449.1, on the reverse strand, counting down.
GATAGTCACCACATAACCAACACCAAGAAACCTACACAAACGTGAACGCGCATCAACCCGGAATTTTGCCTAGTCTGGAAGGGTCCTAAAGGAATATCCCAGGTCGAGCATCCTGGCATTTCATCCCAGGTCACGTCCTGAGTTGAAGCGGGTATTGACCCGGGATGTGTGCAGTGTGAACGGGTAAGCCGGGTCAAGGCGACCCGGTACACGTTCTCTGCATAGGAGGAGGCGGGTGCTTGGAAAAGATCATCTCCAAGCGCCACCTCCTGTAGTATCAGAGGTGACGTCACCAACCCGCAATATGCCAGGTCAGGCTGCACGTCTGAAAGGGGTTTCAAGCCGGGACCACCCCTGGGAAGCACCCGTCTATAAATCTGAAAGGGGTATAAAAGGACAAACACACTCCTCCAATCCTAATACACAAACAGCACACAACACCCAGGCACACACAAACAAACAAGGACAAAATACAAAGTCAACAATAATGACAAGACAACTTACACACACATTACAACTCTCAACAATCACTTTAAAGCACACCAACACTCCAACTCACTCCAGCTCCTCAATACACCACCTCTCCACTCGCCCCTAACAAAACCCACGAGGTTCAGAGGTTTGGGGCGTATTTATATTCCTCTGACATGATACTCTCACATATGACACTTATGACTAATCATGGACGTTTTCCAGCCTTCAGCTGTATTTCTATGTATGCGACTACACTTAAAACTTCTGCTGCTTTGGGAAAATATGAATGTGTGCTCAAATGTGTCTGGAAAATTAAAAAAAATATATAAATAAATACACCATCTGTAAACTCGAAAATTACAAACATGGGAACATAGTAAACTTCTGAGAATTAACTTACTTAACTGAACATGGACTCGGTTGACACTGAATTAAACACAGGAGCTTAGTAAATTTCCTTATACAGTATGTATCCCTTGTGTTATATCATTGTGTGTAATCTGTGTTGTCTTTAATAATTGCACCATTGTTCTAACACTGCCTTTGTATGTGACACTTGATGCTTCAATAAAAATTGTTTAAAAAAAATAATCTATTTTTTTTTAATTGTGCTGGTTAGTAAATGTGAGACTCCATGTATTGTTGTTTACATGTTACTTACTATAACTCATAAGTGCTTTATGGAGGTTGCTGCTGCACTCAGGCTTATTACTTAGAAACAGCCAACTCTCTTACAGTCTTTAGTGATGGTTGTTAGAGAAAACTGTAGATTTTCCCTTCCCGGCCTGGACTATCACAGGTGTTGCTACTAGATCTAGTGAGCTAGCTGATGAAGAAGCTGGCTCTCCTTCTATTGAGTACACTATGCTTTATGACTTTTCCTGTTCAATACACCTGTGCTGGGGATAGTTTCTGCTGACTTAAGGGGACATGTACTAAGCAGTGATAAAAGTGGAGAAGTGCCCATGGCACCAATCAGCTGCTCTGTATACTTTTACAATATGCAAATTATAAATGTTACGTCAATGCTGATTGGTTGCCATGGGCAACTTCTCCATTGGCTCCCGTCTCCACTTTTATCACTCTTAGTAAATCTCCCCTTAGTGTGTTGAGCCTGCATTCCTGACAGAATTCCATGTTGTGTCCTGAATTGCATTTGTATTCTGCCTCTGTCTCCTGCCCTGACCTCTGTTTGTTAACTGGACTTGATCTTGCCTGATGCCTGCCCTGACTTCAGCCTGTCAAATGGACACCGCTCTTACCCTCTTCCTGCCCCCACCTCACCCACATAACTGATCTTTGATCTTAAACACTGCACCTTCCTGAGCCTTTTAACTGGACATCACTCTCTACCACTATAAGCCCTGTACCCTGTCCACCAAAATCAACGGTTTATAAATGATCAATCTTCTTTCTTTAGTATTACATCCATGAAGTTCACTCTGCTAATCCCATAGGTAATGAATTCCTACTATCTAGAGACTGAAGACCTATGGGCATCCAAGTATCCGTGAGCATAATAGTACTTTATGGGAAAGGCGGCTTGCTGTAAGAGTAGATCTTGTGAACCAGTTCCAAGTATCGGTTTATATCAGCAGATAGTACCCTAACAGTGAGGTTATATGCTGGTCTTCTTTCCATATAATTATCAGAATCTCAATAGAATAACTATATATAGAACCAAGGGAAAAATGTAAGAAGAGGTGGTAAGTGTCAAATGCTCTATACCCAGCACTATTTGACACAACGAGCCTCGGCATGTATGAAACAGGTAACGTAGACAAAAATCACTTTTCTCTACAGTATATTCAAACATTATGCAGATGTATTAAAAAACGATAAGTGCACTTATGCATGCTTATCATTTTTCCATATACTGACTGATATTACCTGTGTGTATGTTTGCTGACCTGCAGCGATTACTGGCGGTCCGGGCTGCATATGAGAGATCTCACTATGGTTGCGAGATCTTGCGCATGTGCAGTGGAGTTAGCCGGGAGGTAAGACACAGCGCATCGACACTCTGGGGTCTTACAGAGATCGCCAGAAGGAGGAGTTTTCACTCCCCACTATGGCGGCTAAGATGTTAACACATCTCATCTGTATTGCTTCCTGCTACACCTCAATAAGAAACAAGGCAAGAAGAGCTATAGCGGCACGATGAGTGTGCCGCTATAGTACATCTACCCCGGCCAAATGAATTGAATGCTCAAATCTTTACATAAGCTTCTGCTCTCTCAAATAACATTTGCAGGACATGTACTATCTCAAAAGCATTAAGAGACAAGTAGGGTTTATGAGCTGAATGCCACCCCTGCGGCCCTCCAGCTTCTGTTGAACTATACATCCCAGCATGCCCTCCAACAGTTTTACCATGGCAAAATAGCAAAACAGTAGCAGGGCATGCTGGTATGGGTATTTCAACAACAGCTTGGAGGGCCAAAGGTTCTCCACCCCTGCTCTAGACCGTAATATATTTTAATTTATAATTCTAGTGAACAATTCATGCTAAATGTATATTCTTGATATGTTTACACACATATGGTACTCTAATAATAATTGCTTATTTTGTTTTGTAAAACATAATTACCATTTTTGTTCCAGGTAATATAATATTCTTTCAGAAAGGATTTTAGATAGGCTCCCCATACTTAATTCCAACACACTGTCATCTTATCATACCTCAGCTTGTACTAAATGTTTCATTTGGCCAGCTGCCTAGTCGTTTTCATTAATCAATGCATTATGCATAAGACATTTCTAAATTAAAGTGACAGTGTGTAAATTGGTATATTTAGTAAACAATGTAACACTACCACTGTAGTCATGTGAAATGTAGTGTCATACACTGTAACAAATAAAAATACATGTTGAAGTGTGAAGTCCTGTTAGGTCTTGAGACAAGACCTGCATGCCAAAAATACCGCACTGTGGGGGTAATTCTGAGTTGATCGCAGCAGGAATTTTGTTAGCAGTTGGGCAAAACCATGTGCACTGCAGAGGGGGGCAGATATAACATATGCAGAGAGAGTTAGATTTGGGTGGGTTATTTTGTTTCTGTGCAGGGTAAATACTGTCTGCTTTATTTTTACACTGCAATTTAGATTGCAGATTGAACACACCACACCCAAATCTAACTCTCTCTGCACATGTTATATCTGCCCCACCTGCAGTGCACATGGTTTTGCCCAACTGCTAACAAAGTTCCTGCTGCGATCAATTTGGAATTACCCCCCGTACGTTCATCACACAAACAAACATAATTGAAGATGTAAGAACATGGAGGTAAATAATAAATATATTTCTTCCACTGTTTTTTTCCCCTTTCCTTTATGTTCCTTTAGGTATGTTGAAACATTTACTTATAAATCTGTCTACAGTTATGCACAATGAAATTCTTCAGATGCAATGTTTATCAACTAGCTTGTATTGTTTTGCAAAATAGAGGACATCATTTCTATATCCTGAAAAAAGTGTATTGGATAATGCAGTTACTTCTTCATTAGATTGTGTGGCATTTGTTAGTTTGGAGATTTTCATGAAAACAAATACTAGATAATTCAATATATTGTGTTTTATATTAAATATTAATTTTATATTGTAGTATAATAGTTGTGGCAAAAAGGGAACTACTTGGGTGCGACTGCTTAGTTGTGTGAAGGTACAAAGGTTTGTGTGAACCAGTGGGTGGGGCTTCCGATGCCAGTTAGTGGCCGGTTGACAGAGAGTGCCGATTTGGGCTTGGTCGTGTTTGATGAGCAACTGTGATGTGACAACATTTGTGAGAAATGAAGAAGCCACCGAACAGAGCAATCTGAGTGAAGAGTCATTCTTTGTGAAGCAACCTTTTACATAGTATATTATAAAATTGCTCTGGGGATCTTATAATGGGAATACAGTAATAATATTAAGTATTAAAGGTCTGAATATTCTACTTGCAATGTCTCCTATCAAGGGCGTAGCTACCATAGCTGCAGGCAGTGCAGCTGCTATGGGGCCCAGAGCTGAGAGGGGCCCATCTTCCCTGTCACAATTACATGTGTTATTTACATTTATCGCCATTGGGTGGTACGTAGGGTTCCTGTCAAACATTTTACTTGGGGCCTGCACTAAATCTAGGTATGCCCCTGGACCTGCTCATTGTAGTGTGGTATAAAATGAACTGGAGGGCAGTTTAATGTTATATATATGAACCGGGGCACTGTAATAAGGCACAATATAAATGGGGAGCACTATATATCATAATGTGAATTGGAGGTACTGTGCGGCATAATGTGCACTGGCAGCTCTGAAATGTGACATAGGGTGAACTTAACCACCACTACAGTACGATTCATAAAAGAAACTAGGGCACTACTATGGGGAATAACATTAAATAAAGCTCTACTATGGTTCAGAAAATGAACTAGGGCACTATTATAGGGCATACAATTAACAACTGCTGCAGAGAAGTGTCTCTCTAGAAGCATTGTGACAGGGCCCCTTCAAAATGTTGCTATGGGGACCACAAAGTTCTGGCTATACCCCTGTATCCTATGCCATAATCATGACTGGCATGGAATTTTCCTCTAGAATTATTTCAAAAATTAAGTGATGACTTGTATGGGGTGATATATATTTTTTTCAATCATAAGTTTTTATTGGTAAGAAGTCAAACATGACAAGTAAAGAACATATGGGGTGATATTTTAAACTACTTTTTGATGCTATTTTGTTCGTGTATGACTCCATTTTTTATATGTATAACTTCATTGCTTTTTATATATATATATGTACTTTTTATTAGAATAAGTGCTTTTGCAGACATATAGGCATCAGTTAGAAAATATACCTCCACTTTAAGTAATAAGCTCAAGCTGTCTTTCACCTTTGACATAGTGTGAAAGACATAGTGAGTGGAGAGTGTAGACAGCTTTTAGGCTGGCTGATTATAACAAATATATGTTCCTATTATCAGTATCTCAGATGGAAACTGTCTATTAAGCTGTTTGGGGTATCGTGATTATAAGTGGGTGAAAGGGGAAAATTGTCATGTCTAAGATAAATTATCTGATGTGAACGACTACTGCACCCAGCTTGACAGACAATGAAAGTAATATCTTTTCAGACAATGTTGAAGTATTCTTGCAGGAGGGGTTTAAAGCCTATAGACTTACACATAGCAAATCAGTCCCGATCAAAGCTAGTTCTGTCTGCAGCGAATTTAAGCCTCCCACAACCCCGCTCCAGCTTTTAACTTGTGATGAAGTTATAAGATGCGACCGTGGAGATTGACTGGGCTTCATTATTTAAGCTACTTAATCAATGACCATCTGGGCAGATCTTAAAACATCTGAGATAAGAGCTGAGTATTTTCAATTGTTCTTTCTATTATTGTAACTGAGTATAACTTGTTATTTGCATGTTTTCATTGTTGTAACTTAGATAAATAAATGCTTATCCTTTTTGAAATGTCCTGTGCCAGTCTCCATATTTAACACAGTGTATTTCAGAACCTGATCGCTTGAGTTTTTCAACCGACAACATGACTAGTGTTACTTTGTAGTCCACTTTTGTAGTCCTTCTTTAGTCCAAAAAAGTTCAACATGTACATATTACATTGTTAGGTTTATACTTATCGTTTTGACGCAATTTTTCATCCTCATCATTGTGAGGATAACTATAACATTGCATACAACTAATATTTAAATTCATGTAAATAGTCACTGGCACTTAATAGTAGTTAAATACTTTGTCTCAACTCTGAGAACCTGACATTCTCCCAAAGTGCACAAGCAGACAAACAATTTGGAAGCTGTTCAATCATACCTGGAGGTAATTATATATCAGGTGCTGGAAGGGGAAGGGGTCACAGACAAACAACAAACAAAGAGGAAGGGGGGTGCAAATCCCCACCCCCAAATTCCCTTCCGCACACTGAAAATTACCTGTAACCATCCCTGAATCTATCTGGTAATATAATTCAGAGAATTCGTCACAAATGTTTGCAAACACATGTTTAGCTGCTGGCCACTTCACGGCTTCTCTGATACAGCAGTCCTAACTCTACTTGATAGCAGTGCCCACATAGGGCCATGTAATTTGTCACAGTACGCCTCATGACAAAGGCTATTACTAAACACTTCCAGAAAGAGAGCTAACTTACCCAGAAGCCACCCCCAGGATCTCCCATTGGCACTACAAGGAACAGCATGCCTTCCAAATGCTGCTCCCATTCAATGCCTCATGCACACAAGCAGACAAACAATTTGGAAGCTGCTCAATCATACCTGGAGGTAATTATATATCAGGTGCTGGAAGGGGAAGGGGTCACAGACAAACAACAAACAAAGAGGAAGGGGGGTGCAAATCCCCACCCCCAAATTCCCTTCCGCACACTGAAAATTACCTGTAACCATCCCTGAATCTATCTGGTAATAAAATTCAGAGAATTCGTCACAAATGTTTGCAAACACATGTTTAGCTGCTGGCCACTTCACGGCTTCTCTGATACAGCAGTCCTAACTCTACTTGATAGCAGCGCCCACGTAGGGCCATGTAATTTGTCACAGTACGCCTCATGATAAAGGCTATTACTAAACACTTCCAGACAGAGAGCTAACTTACCCGGGAGCCACCCCCAGGATCTCCCATTGGCACTACAAGGAACAGCATGCCTTCCAAATGCTGCTCCCATTCAATGCCTCATGCACACAAGCAGACAAACAATTTGGAAGCTGCTCAATCATACCTGGAGGTAATTATATATCAGGTGCTGGAAGGGGAAGGGGTCACAGACAAACAACAAACAAAGAGGAAGGGGGGTGCAAATCCCCACCCCCAAATTCCCTTCCGCACACTGAAAATTACCTGTAACCATCCCTGAATCTATCTGGTAATAAAATTCAGAGAATTCATCACAAATGTTTGCAAACACATGTTTAGCTGCTGGCCACTTCACGGCTTCTCTGATACAGCAGTCCTAACTCTACTTGATACCAGTGCCCACATAGGGCCATGTAATTTGTCACAGTACGCCTCATGATAAAGGCTATTACTAAACACTTCCAGACAGAGATCTAACTTACCCGTGAGCCACCCCCAGGATCTCCCATTGGCACTACAAGGAACAGCATGCCTTCCAAATGCTGCTCCCATTCAATGCCTCATGCACACAAGCAGACAAACAATTTGGAAGCTGCTCAATCATACCTGGAGGTAATTATATATCAGGTGCTCGAAGGGGAAGGGGTCACAGACAAACAACAAACAAAGAGGAAGGGGGGTGCAAATCCCCACCCCCAAATTCCCTTCCGCACACTGAAAATTACCTGTAACCATCCCTGAATCTATCTGGTAATAAAATTCAGAGAATTCGTCACAAATGTTTGCAAACACATGTTTAGCTGCTGGCCACTTCACGGCTTCTCTGATACAGCAGTCCTAACTCTACTTGATAGCAGCGCCCACGTAGGGCCATGTAATTTGTCACAGTACGCCTCATGATAAAGGCTATTACTAAACACTTCCAGACAGAGAGCTAACTTACCCGGGAGCCACCCCCAGGATCTCCCATTGGCACTACAAGGAACAGCATGCCTTCCAAATGCTGCTCCCATTCAATGCCTCATGCACACAAGCAGACAAACAATTTGGAAGCTGCTTAATCATACCTGGAGGTAATTATATATCAGGTGCTGGAAGGGGAAGGGGTCACAGACAAACAACAAACAAAGAGGAAGGGGGGTGCAAATCCCCACCCCCAAATTCCCTTCCGCACACTGAAAATTACCTGTAACCATCCCTGAATCTATCTGGTAATAAAATTCAGAGAATTCATCACAAATGTTTGCAAACACATGTTTAGCTGCTGGCCACTTCACGGCTTCTCTGATACAGCAGTCCTAACTCTACTTGATAGCAGTGCCCACATAGGGCCATGTAATTTGTCACAGTACGCCTCATGATAAAGGCTATTACTAAACACTTCCAGACAGAGATCTAACTTACCCGGGAGCCACCCCCAGGATCTCCCATTGGCACTACAAGGAACAGCATGCCTTCCAAATGCTGCTCCCATTCAATGCCTCATGCACACAAGCAGACAAACAATTTGGAAGCTGCTCAATCATACCTGGAGGTAATTATATATCAGGTGCTCGAAGGGGAAGGGGTCACAGACAAACAACAAACAAAGAGGAAGGGGGGTGCATATCCCCACCCCAAATTCCCTTCCGCACACTGAAAATTACCTGTAACCATCCCTGAATCTATCTGGTAATAAAATTCATAGAATTCGTCACAAATGTTTGCAAACACATGTTTAGCTGCTGGCCACTTCACGGCTTCTCTGATACAGCAGTCCTAACTCTACTTGATAGCAGTGCCCACATAGGGCCATGTAATTTGTCACAGTACGCCTCATGATAAAGGCTATTACTAAACACTTCCAGACAGAGAGCTAACTTACCCGGGAGCCACCCCCAGGATCTCCCATTGGCACTACAAGGAACAGCATGCCTTCCAAATGCTGCTCCCATTCAATGCCTCATGCACACAAGCAGACAAACAATTTGGAAGCTGCTCAATCATACCTGGAGGTAATTATATATCAGGTGCTGGAAGGGGAAGGGGTCACAGACAAACAACAAACAAAGAGGAAGGGGGGTGCAAATCCCCACCCCCAAATTCCCTTCCGCACACTGAAAATTACCTGTAACCATCCCTGAATCTATCTGGTAATAAAATTCAGAGAATTCGTCACAAATGTTTGCAAACACATGTTTAGCTGCTGGCCACTTCACTGCTATCAAGTAGAGTTAGGACTGCTGTATCAGAGAAGCCATGAAGTGGCCAGCAGCTAAACATGTGTTTGCAAATATTTGTGACGAATTCTCTGAATTTTATTACCAGATAGATTCAGGGATGGTTACAGGTAATTTTCAGTGTGCGGAAGGGAATTTGGGGGTGGGGATTTGCACCCCCCTTCCTCTTTGTTTGTTGTTTGTCTGTGACCCCTTCCCCTTCCAGCACCTGATATATAATTACCTCCAGGTATGATTGAGCAGCTTCCAAATTGTTTGTCTGCTTGTGTGCATGAGGCATTGAATGGGAGCAGCATTTGGAAGGCATGCTGTTCCTTGTAGTGCCAATGGGAGATCCTGGGGGTGGCTCCCGGGTAAGTTAGCTCTCTGTCTGGAAGTGTTTAGTAATAGCCTTTATCATGAGGCGTACTGTGACAAATTACATGGCCCTATGTGGGCACTGCTATCAAGTAGAGTTAGGACTGCTGTATCAGAGAAGCCGTGAAGTGGCCAGCAGCTAAACATGTGTTTGCAAACATTTGTGACGAATTCTATGAATTTTATTACCAGATAGATTCAGGGATGGTTACAGGTAATTTTCAGTGTGCGGAAGGGAATTTGGGGGTGGGGATTTGCACCCCCCTTCCTCTTTGTTTGTTGTTTGTCTGTGACCCCTTCCCCTTTCAGCACCTGATATATAATTACCTCCAGGTATGATTGAACAGCTTCCAAATTGTTTGTCTGCTTGTGTGCATGAGGCATTGAATGGGAGCAGCATTTGGAAGGCATGCTGTTCCTTGTAGTGCCAATGGGAGATCCTGGGGGTGGCTCCCGGGTAAGTTAGCTCTCTGTCTGGAAGTGTTTAGTAATAGCCTTTATCATGAGGCGTACTGTGACAAATTACATGGCCCTATGTGGGCACTGCTATCAAGTAGAGTTAGGACTGCTGTATCAGAGAAGCCGTGAAGTGGCCAGCAGCTAAACATGTGTTTGCAAACATTTGTGATGAATTCTCTGAATTTTATTACCAGATAGATTCAGGGATGGTTACAGGTAATTTTCAGTGTGCGGAAGGGAATTTGGGGGTGGGGATTTGCACCCCCCTTCCTCTTTGTTTGTTGTTTGTCTGTGACCCCTTCCCCTTTCAGCACCTGATATATAATTACCTCCAGGTATGATTGAACAGCTTCCAAATTGTTTGTCTGCTTGTGTGCATGAGGCATTGAATGGGAGCAGCATTTGGAAGGCATGCTGTTCCTTGTAGTGCCAATGGGAGATCCTGGGGGTGGCTTCTGGGTAAGTTAGCTCTCTGTCTGGAAGTGTTTAGTAATAGCCTTTATCATGAGGCGTACTGTGACAAATTACATGGCCCTATGTGGGCACTGCTATCAAGTAGAGTTAGGACTGCTGTATCAGAGAAGCCGTGAAGTGGCCAGCAGCTAAACATGTGTTTGCAAACATTTGTGACGAATTCTCTGAATTTTATTACCAGATAGATTCAGGGATGGTTACAGGTAATTTTCAGTGTGCGGAAGGGAATTTGGGGGTGGGGATTTGCACCCCCCTTCCTCTTTGTTTGTTGTTTATTCTCCCAAAGTGCACAGAGTTGTGACTAACAAAGCTCTGTGTCACATTTTGAAACAGGAATAGAATAGAAATCACGATTCTCATTAACAACTGGACAATCAGCATGTGCTATCCTGTCCAATTTCATGTGTTTGACTCGTATCTACAAAACATCTGTTCCAAAGAAATTTGTTACTTAGTTGGGTGATACTTGTTTTCATTTTGTACAAGCTGTAATTATTTTGAAAGTAACTGACAGACAATGCAGTAAGCAAGAAATTAGATCTTTTCAGTACAATAAGCGCTTCAGTAGAAGTGATAGACAGACTGATTGGGGATGGAGACAAATTCAGATAAGCACCGGTAACAGTAAGATTAGTGCTGGATGCATGCTAAAAATATGCCATGTGTCTTTCTGTGCACCGAGCGGCTCTACAGGTACTGTACCTCACAAGCTATAAAATGGTGTGCCGTCACAGCAAAGACATGTCACCCCTTGGGCCTGAGCCCTAGGCGGCGGCACAATTCGCACAACCCTCATTACATATATGAATACAGTGATCTTTTTTGTGCCAATAAATATTTTATAAGAAAATAAATAAATACAGACGTTTTGATAGAAACCAATGTACAGTATTACCTGGCTAGCTGAACATTTATAGACAAGTACAGAAACAGTTTGTTTTGTCTTTATTCTAATGCAATACAAAAAAAATAAGGGTTTTTTAACGGGATGTAGTTATGTGACCGGTGGTGGTGGTGAGCACAGCAAGCCCGTAAGGGGCTTTGTTGTGTATCTCCCCCCTGCCGGCATTATCTACCCGGGGATCCCAGCGTTGGTTTGGTGACCGGCAGAATCCCAAACTCCGGTCACCCATACCCAACCTATATTAACATATGGTATTGATTTTTTTTTTTTTTTACTATGGAATTAGTTCCTATACAAATGTATTCAAGTTTATTTATGCAGAAGATTCAATTTTGCACCTTAGAAGAGGGAAGTAATTCTATAATGTGCAGCCTGTGTAAGAAAAAAACTGAAGGCAATATTTTTCACGCAAGAAGGAAAACATTGTAATTACAATAGGGTCTATCCAGGTGCAAATTTGCACCCTGTAGTTGGACATGGTCCTAAAGCTGGGCAGTGGCGGAACTACCGCCAGTGCAAGCTGTGCCTTGCACTGGGGCCTGCCACTGTCAAGGGGCCCAAAGCCAGCGCAGCATGTAATGAGTCAAACTGCTGTGGGGCCACCACCGCCCACCAAGGAGAGGAGTGCAGTGGCCACCGGTGGGGGGGGGAAGAGGAGGCAGGTGGAGGAAGGAGCCACAGCAGCACTATGTAATTGGTGTAGGCGCCGCTGCTGCTGTCCGCAGCAGCAGTGCTTACACCAATTACATTGCGCTGCTGTGGCTCCCGAGTCCCCCTCCCTCCTCCTTCTTCTTCCCTGCCCGGGATCATCATGATCTGCCAGAAGCTGCACGAGGAGCCTGACTGCAGCGGAGACAGTAAGTATAATCTATTCTTTCTATCTATCTATCTATCTATCTATCTATCTATCTATCTATCTATCTATCTATCTATCTATCTATTTATCTATCTATCTATCTATTCTGTAATATACAATTCATATATCAAAAGTGTAGACATATAATTAATAAAATAATTATCTCATCTGTGTCTCTATGAATATATTCATCCGTTTGATGGTAACTCAAAAACTATTAGTATTGATTAGGGAGTCTTGATGTAATTAGCTCTTAATGCTCTTATCTCCTTATATTATGTCAGTCTTGTAGCAACACGAGGATATAGTGGCAGGCACGCCAACATGCAGTATTACCTCCGTGAGTTATTTGCAAGCACAATTGAAGGAGCAGATGGAGGGAGGACGCCGATCTGATGGGATCCCGGCGCTATGCTGCACCTCCGTCTGTCCTCAGCTGACAGTTTCCAAAAGCAATTTAAGCAGAATCGAGGAGGATACCTCTTACCGGACTTGGACGTGACATGTGTGCCGTTGATTGTTTAAACAGCAAACTCCTGTGTCAGTCGCGGCTTGGTGTTGTCCGTGGAGGTATCGTGCAGTAGTAGACAGAAGTCTGATTTGAGCCTGTCACATATGCCGTCAAGATATTTAGCAGCAGACTCCCGAGTTGAATGTCCAGCCGTAGAGACACTGTTGATGAATGGGTCTGTGTAAAAGGGTCCTTACGCGTTTCTCCGCCCCTTTCTCACGGCGGAGAAACGGATGAATATATTCATAGAGACACAGATGAGATAATTATTTTATTAATTATATGTCTACACTTTTGATATATGAATTGTATATTATTGATTTTTAAATAAATTAAATGTTTTTTGATTATAGCGCTTCCTGATATTATTATATCCTTTTTATATGTCAATTCTCGTTTGGTATTCCAGCAGTACCAATTTTGGGAGCAGCTATAATCATATCACATAAAAAACGAGCAGAACGATTGAATTTACAAGCGCCAGGAGTTTGTATATATTGTTTCTATCTATCTATTCTGTCTGTCTGCCTTAATGTGTAAAAAGGGGGACGCAGTCTGCCGTAATGTGTAAAAAGGGGACGCTGTCTGCCATAATGTGTAAAAAGGGGGATGCTGTCTTCCGTTATGTGTAAAAAGGGGACGCTGTCTGCCGTAATGTGTAAAAAAGGGGACGCTGTCTGCCTTAATGTGTAAAAAGGTACGCTGTCTGCCGTAATGTGTAAAAAAGGGGACGCTGTCTGCTGTAATGTGTAAAAAAGGGGACTCTGTCTGCCGTAATTTGCAAAAAGGGGAATCTGTCTGCCGTAAAGTGTAAAAAGGGGACGCTGTCTGCCGTAATGTGTAAAAATGGGACACTGTCTGCCATAATGTGTAAAAAGGGGACGCTGTCTGCTGTAATGTGTAAAAAGTGGATGCTGTCTGTCGTAATGTGTAAAAAGGGGACACTGTCTGCCATAATGTGTAAAAAGGGGGATGCTGTCTGCCGTAATGTGTAAAAAGGGGGATGCTGTCTGCCGTTATGTGTAAAAAAGGGGACGCTGTCTGCCATAATGTGTAAAAAAGGGGATGCTGTCTGCCTTAATGTGTAAAAAGGGGGATGCTGTCTGCCGTAATGTGTAAAAAGGGGGATGCTGTCTGCCGTAATGTGTAAAAAGGGGACGCTGTCTGCCATAATGTGTAAAAAGGGGACACTGTCTGCTGTAATATGTAAAAAGGGGGATGCTGTCTGCCATAATGTGTAAAAAGGTGGACGCTCTCTGCCATTATGTGTAAAAAGGGGGATGCTGTCTGCCATTATGTGTAAAAAGGGGACGCTGTCTGCCGTAATGTGTAAAAAAGGGGACGCTGTCTGCCTTAATGTGTAAAAAGGTACGCTGTCTGCCGTAATGTGTAAAAAAGGGGACTCTGTCTGCCGTAATTTGTAAAAAGGGGAATCTGTCTGCCGTAAAGTGTAAAAAGGGGACGCTGTCTGCCGTAATGTGTAAAAATGGGACACTGTCTGCCATAATGTGTAAAAAGGGGACGCTGTCTGCTGTAATGTGTAAAAAGTGGATGCTGTCTGTCGTAATGTGTAAAAAGGGGACACTGTCTGCCGTAATGTGTAAAAAGGGGGATGCTGTCTGCCGTAATGTGTAAAAAGGTGGACGCTCTCTGCCATTATGTGTAAAAAGGGGGATGCTGTCTGCCATTATGTGTAAAAAGGGGACGCTGTCTGCCGTAATGTGTAAAAAAGGGGACGCTGTCTGCCTTAATGTGTAAAAAGGTACGCTGTCTGCCGTAATGTGTAAAAAAGGGGACTCTGTCTGCCGTAATTTGTAAAAAGGGGAATCTATCTGCCGTAAAGTGTAAAAAGGGGACGCTGTCTGCCGTAATGTGTAAAAATGGGACACTGTCTGCCATAATGTGTAAAAAGGGGACGCTGTCTGCTGTAATGTGTAAAAAGTGGATGCTGTCTGTCGTAATGTGTAAAAAGGGGACACTGTCTGCCGTAATGTGTAAAAAGGGGGATGCTGTCTGCCGTAATGTGTAAAAAGGGGGACGCTGTCTGCCATTATTTGTAAAAAGGGGGATGCTGTCTGCCGTTATGTGTAAAAAAGGGGATGCTGTCTGCCTTAATATGTAAAAAGGTACGCTGTCTGCCGTAATGTGTAAAAAAGGGGACGCTGTCTGCCGTAATGTGTAAAAAAGGGGACTCTGTCTGCCGTAATGTGTAAAAAGGGGAATCTGTCTGCCGTAAAGTGTAAAAAGGGGACGATGTCTGCCGTAATATGTAAAAATGGGAAGCTGTTGGCCGTAATTTGTAAAAAGGGGCGCTGTCTGCTGTAATGTGTAAAAAGTGGAATCTGTCTGTCGTAATGTGTAAATAGGGGGACGATGTCTGCCGTAATGTGTAAAAAGGGGGACGATGTCTACCGTAATGTGTAAGAAGGGGACGCTGTCTGCCGTAATGTGTAAAAGTGGATGCTGTCTGTCGTAATGTGTAAATAGGGGGACGATGTCTGCCGTAATGTGTAAAAAGTGGACGCTGTCTGTCGTAATGTGTAAATAGGGGAATCTGTCTGTCGTAAGGTGTAAATGGAGCTCTACCTGGTGTAGTGGCGCTACTGTGCCGCGTAATTTGAATAATGGAGACCACTGTGCACCGTTATATGAATTGGTATTATTTTGTGGCCACACTCCTTCCCCACGAAGCCACACCCCTATATTTTTTGCGCGTGCCTAAGGCTCGCTCTGCCCCTGTTTTACATAGAAGGGGGGGCTCCGATGCTATTTCTTGCACACAGCGCTAAAATATCTAGTTACGGCACTGTTGCTAGGAATCCATTTCCCTGGCCCTGAGCAGGTCCCCCTCACCAAATCCTCTCCAGGGGTGAGGAGGTGGACTTGGATGGGATGAGGGGGTGGGGGCCCAAAGCATTTTGTCGCTAGTTCTGCCACTGAAGCTGGGTACACACTGCAGGATGTGTGTGACCCAGCTGATGGCGTGAATCAATGATATACTGCACGCACAGCAGGGGCATTTTATGAGAGGAGGGGGCCTGTGTGCACACTCCAGGTGGGCCCCCTCCTCTTCACAGCGCTGTAGGCTCTGGCAATATTCAGGAGTCTACTGCGCATGTGCATGTCTCCTAAAACATGGCGCCTGCCATGGAGTCAAAAGTCAAACTGCACATGCGCGGTGGACATTTTTGATGTATTTTTTGGCTGCGACTGCTGCCACTGCCGTGCCCGGCGGCGGGCTTTGGAGAGGTGAGTATGAAAATATGGGTGCAATGTGTGTGGTGTGGGCCCCCCTGTACCCAGGAGCCCGTGTGCATCGCACACATTGCACCAATGATAGAAACGCCAGTGAAGCACAGTACACACTGTATGATCCGGTGTACGACAGCACAATGTGTTGTTACAGCATGCATGTAACTACATGCTGTCACTGTTATTCACTGCAACATCTCATCTGACGTGCAGCACATCAGATGGGACAATGCGATGAACGACCTCCGTACATCGGACACTATACGATATGTACAATATATATCATTCTGACCCACGTTGGAATGATAAATTATACCATATATCTTACAGTCAGGGGCCTCACTGAGGTCAGGAACACCTGGTGGCTAAATATACTCCCCCGAGCATTTCTGAAAAGACGGGTGTACCTCATGACCCGACCTTGTATTTTCACTCCGAGTATTCCCGGAGATGCTGGGCTGCCCCAGAGACTTGTCTGTCACAGTGCTGTCACAGTGCTGCACTCGGCTCCCTGTCACTGAAGAGGAGCCTCCATTTTGGTGTCATCCCTCTTAAGGTGACACCCAGGTATGCTCTGCACCCTACTAGGGACGCCTCTGCTTATAGTCTGTACCCATCTTAAATATTAACTATGCTCAGAACAGAAGTGTTCATTTGAATAGTCTGTTCTAAAGCTGCAGGTATATACATTTCTCCATCTGTGCTTTACATTCCATGCACTGGGATTTGCCTGATTGTCCGCTCCAGGGGCATCATTATTTCAGTGATCTCGGGATTCTGAGTTGCTGCATCTGTGTTGCTCCTCACATACGGCTGGATGGGCATTGCTGGATGGAAGCATAAATGAAGCATCCCTTTGCCATTCCATGGGCATGTAGACAAAGTTGTGTGCTATTAGTGAGCAGGCTTGGACTGGCCCACAGGGGTACAGGGGAAACCACCGGTGGGCCCCACTGCCTGGGTGCCCCTCCTCCTCTAGGGATCTGGTTCTAGACTGCCAAAATTATACATCTGTTACCTTATACTGCAAAGGAATATGGTGCATTCTCTACAGTACATTACTGTTATTAATCTGGTACATTATTATGCATGCACTAGCAGTATTTACTATGTATATTTATCAAGGTCTTAGACTATACACTCTCCAATGATTAGACAAGAATCTGTGGTGACTAGCCACACCCCTCTAGAGACTGACCACACCCCTAAGAATGGGCCCCTACCACTGCATTCCCCCGGTGGGCCCTTCATGCCCCAGTACGACACTGTTAGTGAGCATATGCAGATATCCATCTAATTTCATTCAGATCTCCTGGACCAAGGATGGAGTTGGAACAAATACAGATAACAGTGACATCTGCTCTTGCAAGTAGAGGGATGTGGGCGGCCTTGTTTCATAGGTGTGCTTTACCCAGAACATAGGCAAATGTTTGCATTGGATTTCTGATTGCTGGAAGCCGCCAGAAGTGCAACTCAGAATAAGGACTGTAATGTTTGGGAATGGTCAAGTTGTGATTTTTTTTTCAATTAGTTGCCCATCATTCACTATCTTACTGTGTGAAAGTCCCCACTCTCCAGCACTTTAATCACAGTGTTGTTCTGTAATTTCACTTTTTCTCACCCTGTGATGTTTATAATGGTAGCTTGCCACATTAGGAATTATGACAGGGGCGGATTGGGAACAAAAAGCGGCCCTGGAAAAATTTGTACTAGTGGCCCCACGTGGGCAGCACCAGAGGTGTAAGGTCTAGCCATGGGCCATGGCAGCAGCACCCTCCCCCCAAGACTTTCCAGATAGTGGGCATGTCCAGCATCAAGGGGGAAGTTAAAAAGAAATAAAATTAAATATTATGAGCACATTATATGATACGCCTTCAGAATTTAGGAAATTATATAATTCTTTAGAAAGATATATTTTCTTGCTTATTACACCAACCGCATATCCCAATCACCATTCACTCAATCTTATATGTCAGCCAAGCAGGCAGAGAGCATACACTAGATCATCTGCAATCACAGGATAAGTGGCAAAGTCATTTTCATATATGCAAATTATTTTGCATCATATTCATTATGTCTATAAAAAGGACCACATGTCCTCAAACAAAACAGGCCCCCATGGGTGCGTCGGCCCACCGGGAATCTTCCCTGTAAACCCTATGGCCAATCCGCCTCTGAATTATGATACAGGTTGAGTCTCCCATATCTAAACCAGCAGTATTTTTGATATCTGATTTTTCCATAGTTTGGAATACTTGAATACCATAATGAGATATCTTGGGAATAGTACCCAAGTCTAAACACAAAATACATTTTCTGTATGTTTCAGATAGACCTTATACCGGTCATTTTATACTATATGTGTAACAATTTTCTGCTTGAAACAAAGTTTGTGTACATTGAAACATCAAAAAGCAAAGGTGTCTCTATCCCAGTCATGCTTAAATATTTTTGGATATCGGATATTAGGATATGGGAGACTCAACCTCTATATGGATTTTGTGCACTAAGCACCTACACCAAATTACTGGCAGAGTAAGAGGGCCCCCTCCCTCAGCAAAAAATATATGATTCAAATGATACGGTAATTACCTGTATCAGTAGTGCTGGCCATGAAATTATTCATATTTAGGTTAGATACTGCAGCTCCCTAATTTGGATTTCTGGTGGGGCTCCAAACATTGATACAAATGTGATATACAGTATTTACTGGAGTATACCGTACCCATAGACTTTGTGCCAATTACATAGACGCATTGGGGGAGATTCAATTGTTTGAAAAGTCAGTTGGGTGTCTGTTTTTTTCCTATCTAATAGACAGGAAAAAACAGACACCCAACCGACTTTTTAAACATTTAAATTCCCCCGATTGTATGCAGTGTATATACAGAGCCTGAATACTTCTTACATTATTGTAACAAGCACAGCAGTTACAGTTTATGCAATTTGGTATATGCATTTGATTTCACATTTTGCTTTTATTGTGTGCATTAATATTTATGCAGTGTTTAAATTGAAAAAATATATATTTTAAGACCAAGAGACTTGTTTTTAAAAATTTCAGACAGTGCATCCTTTCTTCTTTTATATTTATTTAGCTAGCTCACACAGGGCGCCATGTGCAGATGGAGAAACAGGTTCGATGGTGCCACCGATAATGGATTTACACCATAGCCAGTGGGGGGTAAATTTACTAAGATGGTCGTTCTATTTAAGATGGGATGTTACCCATAACAACCAATCAGATTCTACTTCTCATTTATCTAGCACCTTCTAGAAGATAATACTTGGAATCTGATTGAATGCTATGGGCAACATCCCATCTTAAATAGAACTCCCATCTAAGTAAATTTACCCTGTGGTGTTTTAGTATAAAGTTTATCACCAACGGCAAGATACAGAATCACCCCATTATATTATTAATAATCTATATAATATGTAAATGCCTCTAAATTATGTCATTATCCTACCGTATGACAGTAATACTTATTCTTTAAACGAATTGGGCAGGAAAACACAGAAAAAATCAGAAAACTCCTATTTTCACTGCATTTCCCATATGTGCCCAGCTCTGGAATGTGATACATTCTGGAACTTGGACCCAGTGGGTTACACCAGTTGATGTTACGCAATAGAAATCTATAGGCTTCTCTTTGCAAATCTCTCCCAGCGACCCCACCCCCTCTTCACCGTGGCAGCCGCATAACACTGCCCATACGCAGAAGGACTCCCAGGTCCTAAACCTTCTATTGCAAAGGAGCAAAGGACAGCTCTCATTAGGAGCACATTTTGTGCATTTCTAGGAACAGACCGGCTAATGCAGTACCCGATAACTGGTGTTATGTATGCATCGCATTCTAGATGCAATGCATAGTACATCCCACCTGTCAGGACCAGCAGTCTGGTTCTACACATACATCAATCTGAGAATCGTCTCCAGTGATTTATGGTTACCATATCTTTAATTCTGCTTCAAAAGATGGAATATTTTGGAAGAAAAAAATAAAGTAAGGTACGGTGTTGTAAGTAGGACATAAGGCATGTTATATTTTAAAATATAAAATCTCCAGCAGATGGCAGCATCTCAATAATTATTTTTCAATATTGCTTTGTCTGTTTGAAGCTTTTAGCAGACCATTGCTGCTGTCATCATTTAGTGCTACAGGAAATGTTGGCATTCATCATGCAATATGTTAATTATTAATGTTAGGTCTGTTTTCATAATTTGGTTGTTCAGCTGTGTAAAATAAATATTTCAGCAATGTCCAGCATGTGCCAGGCTGTACAATTAAATGAAAGGTTATTGGCCAATATAGGTCACCATGGAAGCAGTAATCTTGAAGTCAATATGAGATGGCCAGATGACAGAAAATTAATTAGAACATGTAATAATGAGAGGGAGCTCTTCCTCAGGCAGGATTTAGTGCTTATATGAAGATTTTTTTGTGGGCTACATAAAGTTGTATTAAGTACACAAAAGTGAAATGATCTATTTGTGATTGAAGAACAGATTGGTGGTTAATGATTTACTGAAGGGCAACATACTTCTGGGTAGCAATTAATTATCTCACCGGGTTAACTTTTAAACCAGGGGCGTTTCTATAGAGGAGGGGGCCCATGTGCACCTCTGGGTGGGCCCCCTCCTCTGCACGGCGCTGTAGACGGCGTAGTAGACTCCGGCACTGTGCCGGAGTCTACTGCACATGCGCTGATCTCCGGAAACATGGCGCCCGCCATGATCCGGAGACCAATTTGGCTACCGCGCATGCGCAGCGGTGATTTTGGCGGCGATTTTCGCCACGATTGCAGCTCCCGGCGCTGGACTACGGAAAGGTAAGTATTAAAATGGGTGCAATGGGTGCAGTGTGGGCCCCCCCTTTAGTTCTGATCAACGTAGCAACGCAACTATTCAATCTTATTGAGGAGGATTCCAAATTTCAGGGCATTAACACTAATGAGAATGCTTTGATTTCAGCATTGGATTGTCCTATTCTGTGAGGTCACCTATCCTATGTGCATGTCTTTCCAAGGAGCAATTATTGACTTTGGCCAGTCCTGTTCATTTCTTAATCTGTATGTCAATGGTATGTCTAGATTATTCAAGCGGTAAGTTTGGCATGTATGCAGGTTAAAAAAGTTCAATAGCTTGTTATCTGTTAATAGATTTCTATATTGTTGATGGGACATGACATATTTTGCAACAGGTTCTGCCACAGAGATCTCTATCTTTGTGACATTCATATGAAAACAGTTGTCAAATAAAGAAAAAAGTGACATAAAAACACAATGCACAATGATCATTTTTGTTTGACAGATTCAATTAGATGTCTTTGTTGATAACATCATGTGAAATGCACTATTATATTTTTTGACAACTAATTACAAACATTTTTAATACTGTTAACAACACACAATCTCATTTATTCCCATATTGACAGAAGTACAGTAACAAGGCAATCACAATGCTCATAAACAATGTCTGACAAAGTGTGAATGGTTTTATGAGGGTTTGTCACATATGTTATATATAGACTGTAAAATAATTATTTCTCATTGTAACAAAAGAAATGAAACCTATAGTATTTCAAGGCAGTGAGGCATGGTTCAAATGACCAAGGGAATCTAGTACATCCATTTTGGCCTGGAAAAAATGTATTGAAGATACTGACAGACATAAATTCACATGTATGTCTATGCATGACCTATTTTGAGTAATATGCATTTTTTTTCAACTGACTTTTTCTGAAATATTTATAGAACATACATCATACAGAGCTCAAAGGTTCATGTCTCCAAGATAAAAAGAAGAGTCACTGGACCTGATTTAGCGTTTCATGCAAGTCTGCCACAGATGCATGTGCTCGGAAATAAATGCAGGTCTTCGTCTGTATTGACAGCTGACCACATATATACAGTAGTATGAGATTGCACCGCCACTATCCAATCCGCTGGGAAAATTTGCTGTCATCACTTTCAGTATGTATTTGCACCAGACCTATACTTCATCAATAGATCTGTCTGAAAGCAGAGCTTTGTGTACTCTAAACTCTGCATATCCTGCAATTTTGCCTAGAGGCACCTGACGCATCCTAGGATCATGACTTATGTGCAAATGCCCAGTTGCCACCCAATTCCACCCAGTCATCCACAAGTGGAGATGTAGCGGAGATGAGTATGACTCTGAATAGCCCACAGTTGCACAAAGTTGCATAAGCCCAGCTTGGAAAAGTGAGTTGTGTAACTCTGAATCAAACCACCTATGTTTGGATGGATGGCTGCATGCAGATAGACTTTGCAAGAAGGCGATATTCAAATATGATACGTGTTTGCTGTGCTTCATCCATGGTAGTAAGAAATCTAGCTACCCACCTTGTGGAGTCAATTTCGGCTTGAAGGGGAAGGGCGGTAGTTCCTGCAGCAGGTCTACTGAAGTACTTTCGGAAAGTAACTAAAATGTTAAATCTCCTAGATCAGATTTAATGGTGCCAGGGTAGAAAGAGGGCTGAAATACCCTCACATTGGCATTGCATGGACAGGGGTGAAGAAAAAGGTATGTGAGCTAAACTGGATTGGATAAAGGGCCAGGGGTCTGAATTACCCCATGCCATACTATGTGTAAAAACTGTATGATAGGGCAGCAGACATAAATATAAAATATTAGTTATTAAAGTTATAATTGTATTACTGATTATCATCTATTGATACTTCTACAAATATTTCTAATGTGCCATTAATTTTATTTCCTAACGTGGCTTGATTGTGCATTTATCAACTATTAGTAGACACTTGGTCGGGCAGGCTCATATATACAATAAGTGTTTATCTACCTGTGTCAATTTTGGATTTATGTATTTTTTGTGGTATGTTGTTATATCTTTTTGATATTACAGATGGATTGTTTTTGGCGTAACTGCATCAATGATGTATGAGGACACATCTGTATTTTGCAAAATTTTTTGTTTTTGTATATTTTGCTTGTCACGATCCGGGTATCTGGACGCCATTATTTACCTTTTAGGTGTCTCCTAAGGCTGGCTCAGCGTCTTAGGCCCGGTTCCCAGCTATGTTGCTAGCATTCATATGTCATGTCTCATCTTTGCTGATCCGTGGATATTGTCCTTCCAATGCCCGGGCGACTGGCATGGCGTCACCTTCGGCGGGGCCTCGGGCATCGTCTCCTATTGTCAATGCACTACAGGGTATGTGGCACTCTTCACCTACTGAGGCCTCGGCCATCCATGCTGGAGGTTTGAGACGCAAGTCGGCGTTCTCTGTGTTCACCGCCGTCATTACAGAGGAATCTCCATGTGGTGTTACAAACAAGGTTTCCCTCCACTGGCCGGTATGGGCGCAGCCATCTTAGTTCTAGTCACATGATCCTGACCTCCAATCCATAGCTCCGCTGTAGTCTGCCTAATTGCTCATCCAATCCCTACATACCTAAGGGTATAAAGGGATTGAGCCTGCACCAGGAAATCATCAGTGCTTTGGTTGTCAAACCTTGTTTCCAGTCTCTCTCTCCTGTGGTTGTTTTCATTCCAGCTTTCCAGCTCCTGTTTCCAGTTACCACTAAGAGACCCGCACCAGCTTACCACCTTGCGGTGCAGCCTGACTCTGCAGTCTTCTGTGTTTGCTCCAGCTTCCAGCTACAGTTTCATCTGCTTCCAGCGGTCAGCTTCCAGCAGTGATCAGCTTCCTTAAAGAGCCGGTGCTTCTCCAGCGGTTACCTGCATACCATCGGTATCCGCAAACCATCGGTACCCGCACACCATCGGTTCCTATATCCTCGCTCCCTAGCTTCATTCTACTATTTGGCTGGCTCCATCCAGCATCCACTCCATGTTCTAACACCTGGCTGGTTCCATCCAGCGTCCACAGCAGCTACCTCAACTACAGTGTTACCAGCTTCCAGTGATACATCTGCTGGTGTGTTCCTTGGCTACATTTAATACTACGGACGGGTCTGGTAAGGACATTCCATCTCTGGGACATTAAGAACTGTACCTACTGCTACCAGTACCCTGTGGCCATTGCCAAACCCATAGTTATCCAGGAACTGTTTTATCATATCTGCTGTATATCTTCATTCATTTATCACTGCTGTAAATACATGGGGGTATATTTACTAAGGTCCCGATTTTGACCGAGATGCCGTTTTTTCTTCAAAGTGTCATCTCGGTAATTTACCATGCAAAAATCACGGCAGTGATGAGGCCATTCGTATTTTTTGGGAAGTTCATGTGTAAAATTACGAATGAATACACCATCGGTCAAAACGCGTCTGTTTAGGTATGAATCACGGTCATTTACTAACCATTCGTATTTGTAATGTCTACCGTGATAATGCATTTGCGGTCGTGAAAAAATACAATTCGTACAAAAGTCCTAAAAAAAAGTAGACCTGCTTTTGATAAGCGTGTTTACATGTGTATTCAATTATTCATTAGTCACACCTGAATGTTTGGCCCTACAAAAGGCTCCCAGGCACATTTTGAATATCTCTCACTCTGAAATGGCGGCTGTTGTGTGTGCTTCAGATTTTTTGGTTGCTGGGGGATACCTGAGAGTGCTCCATGACTCTTCAATAAATCAGGGCCAGGTAAGTGCACATGGTCAGCAGGTTGAACAGGTGCCGCGGAGGCTGCGCCAGCCTCGTTTTTTTAGGGGACGTTTAAACTTAAACGCATTGTCTGATGATAGGGTCATACAGATGTTTAGGCTAAATCGAAACAACATTTTCCGTCTGTATGACCTTGTCAAACTGGGACTAGACCCTGAGACAGCACGCTCTCGCTCTGTCTCAGGCCTGCACAAACTCCTGGCTGTGTTGCACTTTATGGCTACTGGGAGCTTCCAGGCTGTGACAGGCGACGTCATTGGTATATCCCAGCCCACCTTTTCCAAATATTTGAATCAGGTGAGTTGAAATATACATACACGTCTATGTCTAAGTGTTGCTTCTGTTAGGTCTTAGAACACAGTATTGTATTGAATACAGATCATGACACTCACCTTATATTTATTAATGTCCACTCAGGTTTTGGATGTCTTGGAAACCCATATAAATGCCTCTATCTGCATCCCTACCCAGGAGTCGCAGTGGCATGCAGTCAGGGTAGCTTTCTATGAGCTTGCTGGCATGCCCAATGTGCTGGGGGCCATAGATTGCACACACGTTGAGCTGAGACCACCTAGGGGCCGCCAATATATTTATACTAATCGACATATGGCCAAATCCACTAATGTCCAGGTGGTTTGTGATGCAAATCTAAAAATTATGAGTGTGGTTGCAGGTTACCCTGGCGGCTGCCATGACTCCTTCATCCTCAGTCAGTCATCTCTCTTCGATAAATTTGAGGACGGACAAATGCCTGATGGCTGGCTGCTGGGTATGTTCCAAGTGTGTTGTGTGTATGTGTGTTAACTTCAAACTCCTTTTTTTTTTAGGGTAATTATTCATCATACACATGTACTAATGTTGCCTATATCTGTTTTTCAGGTGATGGTGGTTATGGCTGCTACTCTTGGCTACTTACTCCATTGTCCCAACCTGATTCTCCTGCTGAACACAGTTACAATCATGCACATAAGTCTACGCGGAACGTGATAGAAAGATGTTTTGGGGTGCTGAAATCTAGGTTTCGGTGTCTGGATAAATCTGCTGGGCTTTTGTTGTATAGTCCCTCTAAGGTGACTAGAATTGTGTTCTGCTGCTGTTTTCTCCATAATCTGTGTTTGCAACAACATCTGGCACATGATGATGAAGAAAACAGTCAGCAAGCAGAGGAGTTAGAAACATCTGGTGACAGTGTGAGTACAGATGTAGGGAGGCAGGTAAGGCAAGAAGTTATTCAGCGATATTTTACCCGTAAGTATTTTTTTGTTTTAAATCACCTTGCCTAACCACTTTTATTACATGTATTGTAGGGGGTGAATGTTTGTTTTGTTCATTAGTGTTTGTTCTTTATACTGGTGTGTACGTTTTTAAAAAAAAAAGTAAACATTTTTTTACAATCATTACCCCATTAAACCATACACACATAGCGTGTTTTACAAGGATTGACACGGACACAGGTTTTTTTTGGGAATACAATTGTCACGATCCGGGTATCTGGACGCCATTTCTTACCTATCAGATGCCTCCTAAGGCTGGCTCAGCGCTCCAGGACCGGATCCCATCTGTCATCCTGATGTGCACATTCCCGCATCCTCGCCTGTCTCTCTGGACGCAGTCACAGTAACGCCTTATACATCTGGCATGGCGTCTCCCGCGGCCTCCACCGCCGTCCCTGAGCTTCTGCATTCAGAGTGGCGATTACGTCAGCCGCGGCCTCCGCTGTGTCCGCGTGGTTGGATGTGCATCTGTCAGCCTGGCGTCTCCTGTCTCCGGTGGCCGGCGCCGCCATTACTGTTTTCCAGACCACATGGATTACAATCCAAACTTCCCTCCAAGTGTCTGCATGGGCGCAGCCATCTTGGATTCTGTCAGCTGATCATTCCTACCAATCCGTTGTCAGTATTATTAATTTGCATAATTGCCTAGCCAATGCCTTCCTTGCTGCAGGTATAAATAGGTTGTGCCTGAGCAAGGAAGGCGTCAGTGCTTTGGTTGTCAAACCTAGTTCCAGTTTGTCTCTCTTCTGTGAATGTCTTCCAGGTTCCAGCTCCTGTCTCCAGACTTCTGCTATAGAGACCCGCACCAGCATTCCATCTGCGGTGTAGCCTGACTCTCCGATCCATTCTGGACTCACCTGTTTCCAGCTACTACATCACCTGCTTCCAGCTCAGCTTCCAGCAGTGTACAGCTTCTCTTAAAGGGCCGGTGTCCTTTCTGCAGTTTACCACTCTCCACCGGTATTATTATTTCTCCGCTCTCAAACTCTACATTTCATCTATATTGCATCGCTCTCAAGCTCTATTTATTATTTAACTGGTTCCAGCCAGTATCCACTCCGTGCCAACACCTGTCTGGTTCTAACCAGTACCCACAGCAGCATTTTATCTACAGCAGTCCAGCTTTCCCTGGAACACCAGCTGGTACGACCCTGGGCTTTCCTCATTGCTACAGTTGAGCCTGGTAAGGACTTTCCAACTTGCAGATAATAAGAACTGTCTCATACCACCAGAGCTCTGTGGCCCCTGCCATCCTGTAGTACCCAGGAACTGTATTATTATTTCTCTGCTGATTTTTATGTTACTTTTTACTGCTACTGTGATGCATGGAGTTTGTTATAAATAAATATCATTGACTTTTACTCAAGTTGTCGTGGTCACGCCTTCAGGCGGTTTCTCTTCATGTTACTTACATGTCCAGGGGTCTGATACAACCTCCCAGGTTCCGGTACATCTCAGCCCCTACAACTGAGGCTGCCTTCCGTCAGCTCAGGCCCTCAGTTGTGACAGTAAACACTGACCTAATGAATCCAGCCAGAGACCAGGATCAAGCGGCCAGGCCGATGCAAGAACTGGCAGCCCGACTTGAACATCAGGAGGCTGCACAGGGCCACATCATCCGCTGTCTCCAGGATCTCTCTACTTGGCTGGATGGGATTCAGACAACTCTCCGTGGATCAGGCGCATCTGGGGCGTCAACCACAGTGACTCCAACTATAACCCCACCCACCTTACCCGTTTCTGCTCCACGTCTTCATCTTCCAACGCCAGCAAAATTTGACGGATCTCCAAGATTCTGCAGGGGATTTCTCAACCAGTGTGAGATTCAGTTTGAGCTACAACCTGGCAATTTTCTCAGTGACCGTACAAAAATTGCCTACATCATCTCACTTCTCAGTGGCTCAGCCCTTGACTGGGCATCACCGTTATGGGAGAGGTCCGACACCCTGCTATCTTCTTACACTGCATTCGTGTCAACATTCAGGCGCATCTTCGACGAGCCAGGCCGGGTAACTTCAGCTTCGTCTGAGATTCTCCGTTTACGCCAGGGATCACATACTGTAGGACAATATCTTATACAGTTCCAGATCCTGGCATCTGAACTGGCATGGAACGACGAGGCCCAGTATGCTGCATTCTGGCATGGTTTATCCGAGCGTATTAAAGATGAGTTAGCTACCAGAGACTTACCCTCCAAGTTAGATGAGCTAATCTCACTTTGTACAAAAGTTGACTTACGTTTCAGAGAGAGAGCAACTGAGCGTGGAAGATCATCTGCTCCAAAATCTTCTGCTCCTCCTCCTCGCCAACTGTCACCAACTAAAGATGAACCCATGCAAATTGGCCGTTCCCGTTTAACTCCTGCTGAGCGCCGAAGACGTCTCTCTGAGTCTCTCTGTCTGTATTGTGCAGCTCCGTCTCACACTATTAATGCCTGTCCCAAACGTCCGGGAAAACTCCAAATCCTAGCTCGCCAAGGAGAGGGCCGGCTAGGAGTAATGATCTCCTCTCCATCTCCTCAAGATTGTAATCTCCCAGTCTCGCTTCAAGTTGCTCAACATTATCAGAACGTCATTGCCCTCCTGGATTCCGGAGCAGCTGGGAACTTTATTACCGAAGCCTATGTTAAACGGTGGTCCCTACCCACCGAGAGACTTCCTTCCTCCTTTTCCTTAACTGCCGTGGATGGCAGTAAAATTTTTGATACAGTTATTGCTCTAAGGACTCTACCAGTTCGTCTGAGAGTGGGAGTTCTTCATTCCGAACTTATTTCACTTTTAGTGATTCCAAGAGCCACACATCCTGTGGTCCTGGGCCTTCCATGGCTCCGTCTTCACAATCCTACAATTGATTGGACGACTACGCAAATCCTGGCATGGGGTCCCTCCTGTGCTGAGACATGTTTGTTTAAAGTGTTGCCTGTCTGTTCTTCCTCCCCCAGGTCGTCTGATGTTCCACCTCCTCCATATCAAGATTTCACGGATGTGTTCAGTAAAGCTTCTGCTGATATCCTTCCTCCTCATAGAGAATGGGACTGCCCGATTGATCTCGTTCCAGGGAAGGTTCCACCTCGAGGCCGAACTTATCCGTTGTCTCTGCCCGAGACGCATTCTATGGAGGAATACATTAAAGAGAACCTAGCAAAGGGGTTCATTCGACCTTCTTCTTCTCCAGCCGGCGCAGGCTTCTTTTTTGTAAAAAAGAAAGATGGTGGTCTGCGGCCGTGCATCGACTACAGAGGTTTGAACGACATTACCATCAAGAACCGCTATCCTTTACCCCTGATTACTGAGCTCTTTGACAGAGTTAGCGGAGCTACCATCTTTACAAAGCTGGACTTGAGAGGTGCATACAATCTCATCCGGATCCGTGAGGGTGACGAGTGGAAGACCGCATTTAACACCCGTGACGGACATTATGAGTACCTCGTCATGCCCTTCGGATTGAGCAATGCTCCAGCTGTCTTCCAGCATTTCGTCAATGAGATCTTCAGAGACATTCTATACCGTCATGTCGTGGTCTATCTAGATGATATCCTCATTTTTGCCAACAATTTAGAGGAACATCGTTTTTGGGTAAAGGAGGTTCTGTCCCGTCTCCGTGTCAATCATCTCTATTGCAAATTAGAGAAATGCGTCTTTGAAGTCAAGTCCATTCCGTTTCTAGGGTACATTGTGTCCGGTTCCGGACTAGAGATGGATCCTGAGAAACTACAAGCAATCCAGAATTGGCCGGTACCCTTAACCCTCAAAGGGGTCCAGAGGTTCTTGGGGTTCGCCAATTATTACCGAAAGTTTATACGAGACTTTTCCACCATTGTGGCGCCTATTACTGCTTTCACCAAGAAGGGTGCTAACCCGTCCAAGTGGTCTGAAGAAGCCATGCAAGCTTTTCATCTTTTAAAACAGAGGTTCATCTCTGCGCCTGTCCTGAAACAGCCTGACATCGACTCTCCTTTCATCCTAGAGCTGGATGCCTCCTCCGTTTGAGTAGGAGCGGTGTTATCTCAGAGGGCTAAAGATGGCCATTTACACCCTTGCAGTTTCTTCTCCCGGAAGTTCTCCCCAGCTGAGCGCAACTATGCCATTGGCGACCAGGAGTTGCTAGCCATCAAGCTCGCTCTAGAAGAGTGGAGGTATCTGTTGGAGGGAGCTTCTCATTCAATCACCATACTTACAGACCACAAGAACCTTTTATATTTGAAAGGCGCACAATGTCTCAACCCTCGTCAGGCCAGATGGGCACTTTTCTTTTCCAGGTTCGACTTTAAACTCCAGTTCTGTCCGGGCTCTCAGAATCGCAAGGCCGATGCCCTTTCCCGCTCATGGGAGCAAGAAAATGAGTCAGAGTCTTCAGACAAGCATCCTATTATAAATCCGTTGGCATTCTCCACGGTAGGGATGGACTCTACGCCCCTATCAGGGAAAAGTTTTGTGAAACCGATGCTAAGGAAGAAGCTCATGGATTGGGCCCATGCTTCCCGTTTTGCCGGACATACAGGTATCCAAAAAACCCTGGAGTTTATCTCTAGGTCCTATTGGTGGCCAACTCTGAAAAAGGACGTCTTGGAGTTTATTGCATCTTGCCCAAAGTGTGCTCAACATAAGGTATCCCGCCAGTTGCCTGCGGGGCAACTGGTTCCACTATCTGTTCCCCGTCGACCTTGGACCCATTTGTCGATGGATTTTATTACAGATTTACCCATGTGCAACAAGTTCAATACCATCTGG
This sequence comes from Pseudophryne corroboree, assembly GCF_028390025.1. NCBI lineage: Eukaryota > Metazoa > Chordata > Amphibia > Anura > Myobatrachidae > Pseudophryne > Pseudophryne corroboree. Next base: position 499,021,464 of record NC_086449.1, on the reverse strand, counting down.
GTGGTAGTTGACCGGTTCACCAAGATGGCACACTTCATTCCTCTCACCGGTCTTCCGTCAGCTTCCAAGTTGGCTCAAGTATTCATACAAGAGATCTTCCGACTCCACGGTCTTCCTGAAGAAATTATCTCAGATCGAGGAGTTCAATTCACAGCCAAATTCTGGCGAAGTTTATGTCAAGTCCTTCAAGTCAAGCTAAAGTTTTCCACGGCTTACCATCCTCAGACCAATGGTCAAACCGAGAGGGTGAATCAGGACTTGGAGGCCTTCCTCCGCATCTATGTGTCCTCCTCTCAAGATGACTGGGTTCAATTACTTCCCTGGGCCGAGTTCTGTCATAACAACCAGTATCATTCTTCATCTGCTTCAACACCATTCTTCACCAACTTTGGATTCCACCCTAAAGTCCCTGAGTTCCAACCGCTTCCAGCAACTTCTGTTCCCGCAGTGGATATCACCTTGCATCAGTTTGCCAATATCTGGAAGAGCGTACGATCAGCTCTGCTCAAGGCATCGTTCAGGTACAAGAAGTTTGCGGATAAGAAGCGTCGAGCAGTTCCTGCTCTCAAGGTGGGTGATCGGGTATGGTTATCCACGAAGAATTTGAGGTTAAGAGTTCCCAGTATGAAGTTTGCACCTCGCTACATCGGTCCTTTTAAAATTGATCAAGTCATCAATCCTGTTGCTTACAGACTCCAGTTGCCTCCCTTCTTAAAGATACCCAGGACATTCCATGTTTCCCTGTTGAAACCGCTAATCTTGAATCGGTTTCATTCCTCACTTCCTCCAACTCCGAAAGTCCAAACTCAACGAGGCGTTGAGTATGAAGTAGCCAATATCCTGGACTCACGTCACCGTTACGGTCAACTTCAGTATCTTATTGACTGGAAGGGTTATGGCCCTGAGGAACGTTCATGGACCAATGCTTCTGATGTCCATGCTCCTGCCTTGGTCCGGAGATTCCATTCCAAGTTTCCTCAAAAGCCAAAGAAGTGTCCTGGGGCCACTCCTAAAGGGGGGGGGTGCTGTCACGATCCGGGTATCTGGACGCCATTTCTTACCTATCAGATGCCTCCTAAGGCTGGCTCAGCGCTCCAGGACCGGATCCCATCTGTCATCCTGATGTGCACATTCCCGCATCCTCGCCTGTCTCTCTGGACGCAGTCACAGTAACGCCTTATACATCTGGCATGGCGTCTCCCGCGGCCTCCACCGCCGTCCCTGAGCTTCTGCATTCAGAGTGGCGATTACGTCAGCCGCGGCCTCCGCTGTGTCCGCGTGGTTGGATGTGCATCTGTCAGCCTGGCGTCTCCTGTCTCCGGTGGCCGGCGCCGCCATTACTGTTTTCCAGACCACATGGATTACAATCCAAACTTCCCTCCAAGTGTCTGCATGGGCGCAGCCATCTTGGATTCTGTCAGCTGATCATTCCTACCAATCCGTTGTCAGTATTATTAATTTGCATAATTGCCTAGCCAATGCCTTCCTTGCTGCAGGTATAAATAGGTTGTGCCTGAGCAAGGAAGGCGTCAGTGCTTTGGTTGTCAAACCTAGTTCCAGTTTGTCTCTCTTCTGTGAATGTCTTCCAGGTTCCAGCTCCTGTCTCCAGACTTCTGCTATAGAGACCCGCACCAGCATTCCATCTGCGGTGTAGCCTGACTCTCCGATCCATTCTGGACTCACCTGTTTCCAGCTACTACATCACCTGCTTCCAGCTCAGCTTCCAGCAGTGTACAGCTTCTCTTAAAGGGCCGGTGTCCTTTCTGCAGTTTACCACTCTCCACCGGTATTATTATTTCTCCGCTCTCAAACTCTACATTTCATCTATATTGCATCGCTCTCAAGCTCTATTTATTATTTAACTGGTTCCAGCCAGTATCCACTCCGTGCCAACACCTGTCTGGTTCTAACCAGTACCCACAGCAGCATTTTATCTACAGCAGTCCAGCTTTCCCTGGAACACCAGCTGGTACGACCCTGGGCTTTCCTCATTGCTACAGTTGAGCCTGGTAAGGACTTTCCAACTTGCAGATAATAAGAACTGTCTCATACCACCAGAGCTCTGTGGCACCTGCCATCCTGTAGTACCCAGGAACTGTATTATTATTTCTCTGCTGATTTTTATGTTACTTTTTACTGCTACTGTGATGCATGGAGTTTGTTATAAATAAATATCATTGACTTTTACTCAAGTTGTCGTGGTCACGCCTTCAGGCGGTTTCTCTTCATGTTACTTACATGTCCAGGGGTCTGATACAACCTCCCAGGTTCCGGTACATCTCAGCCCCTACAACTGAGGCTGCCTTCCGTCAGCTCAGGCCCTCAGTTGTGACAACAATAGCAAAACATTTATTGTGTTACACAAATTTCATGTGTTACTCATTTTTTTTTGGTGTGTGTGCTTGGTGCAGAGGTTTGTCCAGGGTCGCTGGCCCGTGTTCTGCTTGAGCGTCGAACAGGGGAGGTAACTGGGGTCTGGCTAGGGGTTGTTGTTCCGGAGCTGGAGCTGACTTGTTGTGCTGCCAGCACAGTAATGCTTTGGCTAAGGTTGTGAATACTGGCATTCAGCTGATTATTTGTGGCAGTGTGGCTGGCAACAATTCTGGACAAAGTTTCAGTCACTACTTGGTTGTGCTGTATGACTTGTATTAGGGCTTGTTGCTGCCGCTGTTGCTCATCGATTACTCGAGTTAAATTTGCAAGCATTTGCATGTTGTCCGCCCTGATTTGCTCCATTGAAGTAGCTATTCTGCCTACCTGAACAATCAGTCTGCCCGAGTTCCTACTAATGCGAGGAAGATGATGCGGCAGACTGGCAAGGTGTTGTGTGTGTGTGTTCAGGTAGGCAGTGTTTTGGACCTGTTGTGTGGCCCAACTGCTCCAAAAGTCTGCGGACATTTGTTGCTGGGGTGGAGTTGGGATCAATTGGGGGCTTACGGAGGCTTGGGGCATATCCTGCTGCTGGGTTGGCTGGGTAGGAGCAACGGGCTGCAGGTGCAGTGTAAAGGTAGCCTGTTGGTCAGGTTCCTGCTGGTCGTCCTCGCCCATGATGGTTGGTTCTGTATGGGGGTCACAACAGCCACTGTTTATTTACAAATATATTTCTTTGCTTGTCCTAAACATGGCATACTTAATACTACTCATGAAAATGTTTCAGATTTTGTGTGGTCCAAAAAACTAGGAATATTGCCTTAAGAAACACATATGTGCCTTCACAGGCGTGCACAGACACTGATTGGCGGATTCCGCACCAAACTTCACCCCCTCCACAGCATTATAGTGTTCTCTCACCTCCCCTGTCCTGGATATAGACTGCTCCCCTGGACGGGCCAGAGGAGCGGACCAGGTAAGCAGTCTACATCCAGGACAGGGGAGGTGTGAGAACACTATAATGCCGTGGAGGGGGGGGGGGGGAAAGTCCTGTGCGAAACCCACAATTCAGTTTCTGTGCACGCCTGTGTGTGCCTTCTAATTTACACAACACAATATTTTAAAAATGTGTTTTGCTCATAGACTCTAAGCCATAATGATATGTGAAACACGAAGATATGTCCCCATTTTACATTAATGCATGTTAAAATTGTGTATCAGAATCAGAATCAGAATCAGCTTTATTGGCCAGGTATACTTACGTATACTAGGAATTTGTCTTCGGTTTGCTATACAACAGCCAAGTAGGTAACAGGTAGGCAGGTGTGTGTGTGTGTGTGTGTGTGGGGGGGGGGGGGGGGCAAGTAAAGTTACACAGATAGGTATACCGTAGGGACACAAGTGAGTTACATGTACGTCTAGTCAGTCAATGTTCAGGAGTTCAGCAGGCGGACAGCTTGGGGAAAGAAACTTTTGAGGCTTCTGGTGGATCTGGCGGGGACAGCCCAGTAACGCCTGCCTGAAGGAAGCAAGTTAAACATGCTGTGGCCGGGGTGTAGCTGGTCTTTTACTATCTTCATTGCCCGCTTTTTAGCTCTGGACAAGTACAGGTCCTGGACTGAGGGAAGGTCGGCCCCGATGATCTTCTCTGCGGTTCTGACCACCTTTTGGAGCCTGCATATGTCCCTCGCGCTGGCGGAGCTGTACCATACGAGTATCGAGGAGCACAGTACCGACTCCACAATCGCGGAGTAGAAGAGGAGCAGGAGCTTCTGTGGGATGTTGAACTTCCTTAGTTGCCTGAGGAAGAACAACCTCTGCTGCGCTTTCCCAACAGTGGCGTCAGTGTTGGACCCCCATTTAAGGTCCCTGGAGATTGTGGTCCCTAGAAACTTGAAGGAGTCCACTAGCGATACCACACTGTCAGCAATCGTTAGCGGAGGTGCACTAGATGACTTCTTCCTGAAGTCCACTATCATCTCGACAGTTTTGAGGGGGTTGAGGTCAAGGTTGTTGTGGATGCACCACTGAGCCAGCCGGTCTACTTCCCGTCTATAGGCCGATTCGTCCCCATCCTTGATGAGGCCAATGACGTTGGTGTCATCGGCGAATTTGATGATCCTTACTGATTGCGCCTCTGAGGTACAGTCATTTGTGTACAGGGAGAAGAGCAGGGGTGAGAGGACACAGCCCTGAGGGGCCCCTGTACTGATGGACCGCGCTTGAGAGGTGAATTCCCCTGCTTTCACCACCTGTGTCCTATTTGTCAGGAAGTCTATTATCCAGGAACAGGTAGCTTCTGGGACCCCTAGGCGAAGTAATTTGGGGTGGAGGATGCTGGGGACGATTGTATTGAAGGCCGAGCTGAAATCGACAAACAGGACCCTCGCGTAGGTACCGGGAATGTCTAGGTGCTGTAGAATGTAGTGCAGGCCCAGGTTGACTGCATCCTCGACACACCGATTCGAGCGATAGGCGAACTGCAGGGGGTCCAGTTGGGGGCCAGTCACAGTTTTCAGGTGATTCAAAACCAGACGCTCGAACGTTTTCATGACCACAGACGTCAGTGCTATCAGCCTGTAGTCGTTCAGGTTCGTGATAGTGGGTTTCTTGGGGACCGGGACTATAGTAGACCTTTTGAGGCAGGAAGGGACTTTCTGTAGCTCCTGCGATTTATTGAAGATCTTGGTGAATATGGGGGCGAGCTGACCCGCACATGCTCTTAGGGCAGATGGTGACACTCCGTCAGGACCCGGAGCTTTCCTGGTTTTGGTCCTTTTGAACAATGCCTCCACCTCTTCTTGGGTGACTTGCAGTGCCTGGGGTTGGCCGTCGGTGTTCGGGGCATCGTAGAGGTGATTGTTTGGGTTGCAGGGGACTTCTTTTGCGAACCTGCAATAAAAGTGGTTCAGTTCATCTGCAAGGTCTTGGTGCATGGCGGTGGACTTTGATGTTTTCCTATAGTTGGTTATGGATTGCATTCCTTTCCATACAGATACGGGGTCATTGGTGGAGAGATCGTTTGTCAGCTTGTCCGAGAACCGCTTTTTTGCTAGCCTAATTCCTTTAGTCAGAGAGTTCCTAGTACGGTTGTATAGTGCTCTGTCACCGCTGCTATAGGCCTCCTCTTTGGCTCGACGAAGTTGCCTGAGCTGGGCATTGAACCAGGGCTTGTTGTTGTTGTAAATGCGGTAAGTCTTGGTAGGTACACACATGTCCTCACAGTAGCTGATGTAGGATGTGACAGTGTCTGTCAAGTCATTCAGGTCGGTTGCCGAGGCTTCAAAGACCCCCCATTCCGTGCAGTCAAAGCAGGCCTGGAGCTTCATCTTGGCCTCATTGGTCCATTTCTTGACAGTCTTAACGACAGGCTTAACTGCTCTCAGCTTCTGTGTATAGGTAGGGAGTAGGTGGACGAGGCAGTGGTCAGATAGGCCGAGTGCAGCACGCGGGATAGACCAGAAGGCAGACTTGAGGGTAGTGTAGCAGTGATCAAGGGTGCGCCCTTCCCTAGTGGGACACGTGACTTGTTGTTTGTACTTAGGTAGCTCCTTGCTCAGGTTAGTTCTGTTGAAGTCACCCAGTACTATAAGCAGAGAGTCTGGGTGTTTTTGTTCTATGTCGGATATACATATGGCCAGGTGGTGCAGGGCTTCGTTCGCACAGGCGAGGGGGGGGATGTACACTACCACAAGGACAATTGAGGCAAATTCCCGGGGGGAATAGAAGGGGTTGCAGTTGATACTCAGCATCTCCAGGTGAGGGCTGCATGATTTGCCTATGATCGTGACATTGGTGCACCATCCGTCGTTGATGTAGAAGCAGATGCCACCACCCTTCGTTTTTCCTGAGAGAACCTTGGAGCGATCGGCCCTGAAGAGACTGAAGCCCGGCAGAGACATCGGGTTGTCCGCAATATGGTCGTCCAGCCACGTCTCCTTAAAGCAGAGGATAGATGACCCTGTAATGCCTGACCCTGCGCTGCCCAGAAGGAGGGACAATTCGTCGAACTTGTTTGCCAGTGAGCGCACATTCGAAAGCAGGATCGCGGGTAGTGCAGACCGGTGCCCTCGCCGCCGCCACCTCACTAGGGCGCCTGCGCGACAGCCTCTCCTCTGAGTCCAGGTCCTTCTACTAGGGCCGCCATGAGGGCCTCCGTCATTCTCTTTCCGGGGCCGGTGATCCATCCGCCAGTCGCCACCTGGGCTGCGGGGGGGCGCGGCTGCTCGGTCATCCACTTCGGTGTCCACAACGTCTGCATCCTTGCCACACAGGGCAGCAAGGGCAGCGAGGGCTGCAAGGGCCGCTGATCTGCCCGCCGACGGGCCCGAACGTGTGGTAAGCACCTCGGGAGCGCTCCAACTAAGGAGGGCTTCCCTGCTGTATTTGGTCACCGGTGGGGTAGACAAGGGCAAGGGAACACAAGGGGAAACAGGTATTTTGGCTGAGCTGCGTAGCTCCGAGGCAGCCATCTGCGGCGCCATCTTAGATTGTAATCGCTATAATCGTTGTTGCTGTAACCTATTGCTGCTCCTTAATACAATGGGTATATTTGAAACAAGTGATACTGTAAATAAAATAACTGCTTTTTCTGTTGCTGATTTAGTCAAAAGCAGGCTTGTGGAGAGGTGTTAGAATCCAATTCCTGTTGTGTAGGTGTGAAAGATCTCAGTGTGAGAGGCCTTTGAAGTAAATTTCTTGTGGGGGGTAGTGATAACATGTGTCCTTTGGAATGGCTCTTGCAAATTGAAGTGAGCAGTGACCCTTCAGTGATTCAGAGCCTGAATATGCTGTATATTAGTTGATTAATGCAAGAAGTCAGTTATTTTTTGCTCAGAGAACAGAGGTGAATGATGTCTAAGTGAGGGGCTGGATGGAGCCAAATATAGGTTGTAGTTCACAGTACCTTGTCTGGGATGTCCAATGCAGAGCACAGTAGATTCCAAACTGAAGGACTTCTAAGTGGAGAGTTGCAGAGGTTTCAATCTAGTGTGTATCTCAGCGCAGGAATGCAATCCGTTGGTTTTGATCAGATGTCCGCGTAGAGCAGAACAAGTTAAAGGTAAGTCCTTGGATATTTACGATGATTTATGGGTCAGTTGTGGTGAATTTCAGCTGTTTTATGGAGATGATCAGGAGCATGCAAAAGGTGATGCAGCCATCTTGGTGTTACATGCATGTATGGCCCTTCCTTTAGATAAACACAAACAAGGCAGTAAATGTGGTTTCTAACAAACTCATTAATTTATAAAGGCAGTCATTTTTTTCATAATCATAAAAACGAAAACTATATTTTATTTGTGAAATTTTCACAAAACATGCAAATGTGTTAAGTTGGACTATGTTTAAAAATGGTGATGTGGGCCATGTTAAACATTTGTATTAAACAATGTTTTTTTAAATGGTTTTTTATAAAAATGTAATTACCAAAACAAAATGGATGCTATGGCCAACATGACATCTGAAAATGGGTGCAGTAATTTTGTACAAAAAACACATGTGCTTGGTAATTGACATTATGGCCATGACTAATAATGAGCCAAAATATAATTCTCTTGACAATACACAAACAGTGGTGCAGCTGAATTAACCATGAGAAGACCTAAGGATTTGAACAGACAATGATATGTGCAAGGTGATAAAGGCACAAGGCAAACAAATTCGTTTTTACATTTATAAAAATTATTAAGAAAGTTTTTCAGCATATAACACCTTGCACATATCAGTGCTTAGTAAAATTAATATGACTTAGCCATGTTCATTCATAGTCCACACTGTGTCAAACTTTTAATAATTTTAAAAAACAATTTTTTACTCACCAGACAGCTGAGGTGATCGTGGCTCATCACTTTGAGGACTTGACAAAATGTCCAGAGGTGGCTGGGGCAACACTGCGGAGATGCGCCGCCTGGGTGGTGAAGATGGAGCCGCAGACTCAGACTCCACACGACGTGTCTTACTGGGCCTCCTAGGCAAACTCACAGAGCCCTTTGATGGCCGCCTTAGAGGAGGGCGGCTTGCAGAAGAAGAACCTATGTGAAAAGAAAAACATTATTATTTTTTTGCTTCTATGTGTTTGCCGAATATGTGAATACAGTGAATTCTTACCTGCATTCCCACCATCTTCATCAGTTGGCTGTGGCCTGTGTGTGGTGCTTCTCTGGCGTACTGTTGATACATTTGAAAAAACATTATGACCATACTTTAAATACTCCTTGTTATCTGAACTTCCTTATTGTGATGTAAACATCTGGAACCTAATGTTAAGTAAACTATTTTTTATTTAAGCTATTCTGGATTCATTAATTGGGTGTGTATTCTTCAAATAAGATGGTGTTGCACTAAATAATCCTTATCCAAAGGTTAATTCTGCACAATATTGTGCAGATAAATTTAAACAACAAATTGACACAAACTACATAAAAAACAAACAAAAAAAAAACAATACACATCAATAACAACAACAAAACAATATTTAATAAATGTTCTTTTTAAAAAGTTAGGGACAAGCAAGATCTCTGATTATGTATTAGAACTACACATACCAGCATGCACTGCAACAGATGTACCATTCACTAATTACAACACTCAGGCAATGCATGATGGGACTTGTAGTTTGGAAACACCTTTACAGCTACAGGTTGCACAGGCCTGCACTACATCACCAACACAATGTTTCTAATTTTAAAAACACAGTAACAATTAGCAGCATAAAAATTTGAAAAAATGCAATATCACAAAATAAATTAAAAAAAACTCACCATCCTGCCTTGGCCGGTCCGAATCCCGGACATGAGTCGCAGCAACCACTTCGGAAGGAATAAGGGACCGCACAGGCTCCTCCCAATCACGATAAGTAGCACGGAAGGGGTGTCCACCCCCGGTTTGGCGGGCTGATTTGGCCTCCTTGGCCATCTTGGCCTTGACACGGCGCTTGATGTCATAAAAGCGCTTACGGCACGTGTCCTCAGTCCGCCTCACCACACCCTCACTATTCACTGCCGCTATAACTTTACCCCACAGGACAGACTTCCTACGTGAGGACACCTTGGCAGCATCCTGCCCAAACAATTGGCGATGATGCCTCATCAGCTCCCGCACCAAAGCCATGTTTTCAGCATAGCTGAACTTAACATTGCGCCCAGTCTTGGTAGTGGTGCGTGGCTGCGGAGCCACAGCACCATCACTATCACTGGATAACGCAGCAACAGGCACCCCCTCCTCCTCACTAAACTCCTCCCTCTCACTCACCTCCTCCACCTCACTCACCTCCTCCCTCTCACTCACCTCCTCCACCTCACTCACCTCCTCCCTCTCACTAACCTCCTCCACCACACTGACCTCTGACTGAGACATAATCCCTACAAACTACAAAAAACACAGAGAAAAAAAACACAAAACACACTCCTCCACTACCACTACACACCACACACCCAACACACACACACACACACACACACACACACACACACACACACACACACACACACACACACACTCACTCACAAACAATGACAATAGACTTTAAAAAAAAAAACAAGGACAAAAAAGTAGACAAACTTTGAAAAAACAACATAACAAGTAAGACAATACTACTTACACACACAGTACAGCACTCAACAATCGAAAAACTCCACAACAAATCCACCAACAACTCCAACAAACTCACCAACTCCTAATACACCTTCCTCTCTCCTCTCCACTAGCTAAACCCACGAGGTGCGGACGGTTTGGGGCGTTTTTATAGTAATGTGCACAGACACTCATCCATCACGAATACAACCAATCACGGACGAGTGACAAAATCGAAACTTAGAAAAAAAACGCGGCCGTGAACGGACAAACACTGCCGGAACAGACATGTGACGCAGTCGTAAAAAAACCCGAATAACACGGCCGAAAAACAACAAAAACGGCCGCAGTCTTACGAAAAAAACACGAATGACATCAACATCGGACAACATGAAAAATACAAATACGACAGCTTAGTAAATTAGGCGTAACAAATTCAAAAAGTTGCACAAACACACTTTCGATGTCATTCGTGATGATTTTCACACCAAATCGGTAGTAATACGAATCTTAGTAAATATACCCCACGGAGTTCTGTTAATAAACTTTTATTGACTTTTAATCCTGGTTGTCGTGGTCACGCCTTCGGGCAACCTTTCTACAGCTTACTCATATGTCCAGGGGTCTGATTAAACCTCCGAAGTTTAGTTTCACCTCAGCCCCTACAACTGAGGCTTCCTCCTGTCAGCTCAGGCCCTCAGTTGTGACAGTAAGCACTGACCATATGAATCCAGCCGGAGACCAGGATCAAGCGGCCAGGCCAATGCAAGAACTGGCAGCCAGACTCGAACATCAGGAGGCTGCACAAGGCCACATCATCCGCTGTCTCCAGGATCTCTCTACTCGGCTGGATAGGATCCAAACAACCCTCCATGGATCAGGGGCGTCCGGTGTGTCCACCACAGTGACACCAGTTGTGACCCCACCCACCTTGCCCATTTCTGCTCCACGTCTTCATCTTCCAACGCCAGCAAAATTTGATGGATCTCCAAGATCTTGCAGGGGATTTCTCAATCAATGTGAAATACATTTCGAGCTACAACCTGGCAGTTTCCCTAGTGAACGCACTAAAATTGCTTATATTATTTCCCTCCTTAGTGGCTCAGCCCTTGATTGGGCATCACCTTTATGGGAGAAATCCAACACCCTGTTGTCCTCATATACTGACTTTGTAACGACATTCAGGCGCTTCTTCGACGAGCCAGGCCGCGTAACTTCAGCTTCTTCTGAGATTCTTCGTTTACGCCAAGGAACGCGTACTGTGGGACAGTACCTAATACAGTTCAAGATCCTGGCATCCGAACTGACATGGAACGACGAAGCCCTGTATGCTGCATTCTGGCATGGCTTATCTGAACGCATCAAGGACGAATTAGCTACCAGAGACTTGCCCTCTAAGTTGGATGAGCTAATATCTCTATGTACAAAAGTTGATCTACGGTTCACAGAAAGAGCAACTGAGCGGGGAAGGTCATCTATCCCAAAATCTTCTGCTCCTCCTCCTCGTCAACCGTCTCCATCTAAAGATGAGCTCATGCAAATTGGTCGTTCCCGTCTATCTCCAGCTGAGCGTCGAAGACGTCTTTCTGAGTCCCTCTGTCTTTACTGTGCAGCTCCGTCTAATGCAATTAATGCCTGTCCCAAACGTCCGGGAAACTTCAAGTCCTAGCCCACCAAGGAGAGGGCCGGCTAGGAGTAATGCTCTCCTCTCCATCTCCTCAGGATTGTAATCTCCCAGTCTCGCTTCAAATTGCTCAACGTTATAGGAACGTCATTGCCCTCCTAGATTCCGGAGCAGCTGGGAATTTCATAACTGAAGCATATGTTAAACGGTGGTCCCTACCCACTGAGAGACTTTCCTCGTCCATATCTTTGACTGCCGTGGATGGCAGTAAGATTTTTGATACAGTTATTTCTTTAAGAACTCTACCAGTTCGTCTGAGAGTAGGAGTTCTTCACTCAGAATTAATTTCTTTTCTAGTTATTCCAAGAGCCACACATCCAGTGGTTTTGGGCCTTCCATGGCTTCGTCTCCATAACCCATCGATTGACTGGACGACTACTCAAATCCTGGCATGGGGTCCTTCCTGTACTGAGACCTGTTTGTCCAAAGGGCTTCCTGTATGTTCTTCCTCCTCCAAGTCGTTTGATGTTCCACCTCCTCCGTATCAAGATTACACGGACGTGTTCAGTAAAGCTTCTGCCGATATCCTTCCTCCTCATAGGGAATGGGACTGTCCAATCCATCTCATCCCGGGGAAGGTTCCACCTCGAGGCCGAACCTATCCGTTGTCTTTACCAGAAACGCATTCTATGGAAGAATATATTAAGGAGAATCTGCCGAAGGGTTTCATTCGACCTTCTTCCTCCCCAGCTGGCGCAGGTTTCTTCTTCGTTAAGAAGAAAGACGGTGGCCTGCGGCCATGCATCGACTACAGAGGCTTGAACGACATCACTGTCAAGAACCGATATCCTTTACCCTTGATTACAGAACTCTTTGATCGAGTTAGCGGAGCAACCATCTTCACGAAATCAGATTTGAGGGGTGCCTACAACCTCATCCGGATCTGAGAGGGTGACGAGTGGAAGACCGCATTTAACACCCGTGATGGACATTATGAGTACCTCCAAAAAGGGTATAAAAAAGGGAATCAGTTTCTATGGGTGCACTCTTTTCCCAAAACCAATAAAGATTTTTGATATCAGATCTGTGTCTTTATACTTTTATTATATATATATGTGTACATTAACACTTAATTTGTAGTACCTACCAATACCCATATGGAATAATTCAACTTTATTAATGTCCCATATGAAGTATTATGACCCTAAATTGGGCCGTAAAAGTGAAATATAAAAACAATAAAGAATAGTAGACGTGAATCAGAAAAATGGGCAAATAAAGAAAAAAAAAGAGAATTTATTTGTCCTGGTGTCAAAATAATAAAGAAGATTAAAATCAAAGCCGTGTGCCGCCTATCATTGATTAGTATTCTATATATACATAGTATTCCACTGTTGTATTCCTAAGAAGAAAAAAGTTGGTATATATATATATATATATATATATATATATTTCTGTATATGTATTCTCTATTATTGTTATAATACTCCCTAATTGATAATAAAATTCTTCATAAATCTGTGTCTCTGTGTCTACCTTATTGTGTTATTATAAATAATAATTGCTCTTAATTGTCTATGAGCCTTTTATTATTAGATAGGGACAAGCTTTCCCAATGTGGATACTAATTCTGTGCTTCCATCCTGCTAGAAATCATAGTTACTTTTAAATGTTGCACCTGGTACCAGAGTGTTATCTCGATACAAATGTTGCTAAATCTAAGCAAGATTTATTGCTATATTGTAACTATATTGTGTTGTCAATAGAGACCTGCAGTTTCTCTCTCCAAATGGAGTATAGTTATGAGTGATTTCTTGTTGTGGGCAGGAGACACATTAAGGATATTATTCACATCCAAATATTTACACAAATATATACAGTATATGCATGTGAGGTTTGTTGTATTGTATAGCCTTTTGAGCTGATAGCATTACACATTATTGATATACGCACCATTTAGAGAGGGATCAATTTATAATCCCCTACTTGAATTAATGTGTGCTTGTGTGCTATAAAGCCCCAGTAGAAAGTGATCTGTCTATATTTGGCTAATATTAAATTTTGCATTGCCAGTAATCGTACTTGATATTCTGTAGTGTAATACGCAGATATCAGTTGCTCTTATTCCCTACTTGATATCTATATATACATTCGCGTATTATATGCCCTTTACACGATATAGTGCGTTTGTATTTAATTAATGTCAGGTTGTGTCACTGTTATGCTCATGCCCATGTCGCATTCTACATCCCTCATATATACAGGTTATGGGGCAGTTATTAGAGCTTGTAACTGTCATGCAGTGATAACACAGGGTGATTTTATACCCCTTTCTTACTGACAGTGCTCGTATTGAATATCCTGTAGCTGCATTCACAGTCAGTGATATTCTGGTTTTTGACTGTCACAGACCTGTGTCAGAAAATCAGAGATTGGATCTAATCACAATAAACATACACTTTAGGGTAATTAGAGAGCTGTTACGCGAGTATGGTAATAACATGGAACAGTTATCTGTTCCTTAAAATTCCTATTCATTTCTGTCAAATGCCGTTGGCATATATAGAGAATCAAAGCTATCTATGTTATATACTGTCACATGACATCACACTGTACTATGCTGGCTGATGTCCCTGTACACCTAAGTGTGTGGATAAGTATCTGCTTCTTGGTACTAGCTTTATTTACATGCAGTATCCTGTGGCTGTATAGACAAACAGGAATTTACCTACTGTCTATACAGCCACAGGATACTGCATGTAAATAAAGCTAGTACCAAGAAGCAGATACTTATCCACACACTTAGGTGTACAGGGACATCAGCCAGCATAGTACAGTGTGATGTCATGTGACAGTATATAACATAGATAGCTTTGATTCTCTATATATGCCAACAGCATTTGACAGAAATGAATAGGAATTTTAAGGAACAGATAACTGTTCCATGTTATTACCATACTCGCGTAACAGCTCTCTAATTACCCTAAAGTGTATGTTTATTGTGATTAGATCCAAGCTCTGATTTTCTGACACAGGTCTGTGACAGTCAAAAACCAGAATATCACTGACTGTGAATGCAGCTACAGGATATTCAATACGAGCACTGTCAGTAAGACAGGGGTATAAAATCACCCTGTGTTATCACTGCATGACAGTTACAAGCTCTAATAACTGCCCCATAACCTGTATATATGAGGGATGTAGAATGCGACATGGGCATGAGCATAACAGTGACACAACCTGACATTAATTAAATACAAACGCACTATTTCGTGTAAAGGGCATATAATACGCGAATGTATATATAGATATCAAGTAGGGAATAAGAGCAACTGATATCTGCGTATTACACTACAGAATATCAAGTACGATTACTGGCAATGCAAAATTGAATATTAGCCAAATATAGACAGATCACTTTCTATTGGGGCTTTATAGCACACAAGCACACATTAATTCCAGTAGGGGATTATAAATTGATCCCTCTCTAAATGGTGCGTATATCAATAATGTGTAATGCTATCAGCTCAAAAGGCTATACAATACAATAAACCTCACATGCATATACTGTATATATTTGTGTAAATATTTGGATGTGAATAATATCCTTAATGTGTCTCCTGCCCACAACAAGAAATCACTCATAACTATACTCCATTTGGAGAGAGAAACTGCAGGTCTCTATTGACAACACAATATAGTTACAATATAGCAATAAATCTTGCTTAGATTTAGCAACATTTGTATCGAGATAACACTCTGGTACCAGGTGCAACATTTAAAAGTAACTATGATTTCTAGCAGGATGGAAGCACAGAATTAGTATCCACATTGGGAAAGCTTGTCCCTATCTAATAATAAAAGGCTCATAGACAATTAAGAGCAATTATTATTTATAATAACACAATAAGGTTGACACAGATTTATGAAGAATTTTATTATCAATTAGGGAGTATTATAACAATAATAAAGAATACATATACAGAAATATATATATATATCCCAACTTTTTTCTTCTTAGGAATACAACAGTGGAATACTATGTACATATAGAATACTAATCAATGATAGGCGGCACACGGCTTTGATTTTAATCTTCTTTATTATTTTGACACCAGGACAAATAAATTCTCTTTTTTTCATTATTTGCCCATTTTTCTGATTCACGTCTACTATTCTTTATTGTTTTTATATTTCACTTTTACGGCCCAATTTAGGGTCATAATACTTCATATGGGACATTAATAAAGTTGAATTATTCCATATGGGTATTGGTAGGTACTACAAATTAAGTGTTAATGTACACATATATATATATAATAAAAGTATAAAGACACAGATCTGATATCAAAAATCTTTATTGGTCCTGGGAAAAGAGTGCACCCATAGAAACTGATCCCTTTTTTTCTACCCTTTTTGTACGTATTTTAGGATCAGTGGGTAGCACCAGTCTGCAATTGTGTATCTGTAATATTTATAGTTACTGAGAGACTACATCCCTATGACCATCATCTGTTATTAAAATTAATCTGGTGCGGGATTCTTCTGTTTTTTTTAATTATGAATACCTCGTCATGCCTTTTGGATTAAGTAATGCCCCAGCTGTCTTCCTGCATTTCGTGAACGAGATCTTCAGAGACATCTTATATCGCCATGTCGTGGTTTATCTAGATGATATACTTATCTTTGCCAACAATCTGGAAGAACATCGTTTCTGGGTAAAAGAAGTTCTGTCCCGACTCCGTGTCAATCATCTCTATTGCAAATTGGAGAAGTGTGTTTTTGAAGTTAAATCCATTCCGTTTCTAGGCTACATTGTGTCCGGTTCCGGACTAGAGATGGATCCTGAGAAACTACAAGCAATCCAGAATTGGCCGATACCTTTAACCCTCAAAGGGGTCCAGAGATTTTTAGGTTTCGCCAATTATTACAGAAAGTTTATACAAGACTTTTCCACCATTGTGGCACCTATCACTGCGTTAACCAAGAAGGGTGCTAACCTATCCAAGTGGTCTGAAGAAGCTATGCAAGCCTTTCATCTATTAAAGCAACAATTCATCTCTGCTCCGGTTTTGAAACAGCCCGACATCAACTCACCTTTCATCCTTGAGGTGGATGCCTCTTCCGTTGGAGTAGGGGCGGTGCTATCCCAGAGAGCTAAAGATGGTCATCTACATCCTTGCAGCTTCTTCTCCCGGAAGTTTTCTCCAGCTGAGCGCAACTATGCCATTGGCGATCAGGAGTTGCTGGCAATCAAACTCGCTCTGGAGGAGTGGAGATACCTGCTGGAGGGAGCTTCTCATTCTGTTACCATACTTACCGATCACAAGAACCTTTTGTATTTGAAAGGCGCACAATGTCTTAATCCTCGTCAGGCCAGATGGGCACTTTTCTTTTCTAGTTTCAACTTTAAACTCCAGTTTTGTCTGGGCTCTCAGAATCGCAAGGCCGATGCCCTTTCCCGCTCTTGGGAGCAAGAAAATGAGTCGGAGTCTTCTGACAAGCATCCTATTATCAATCCGTTGGCATTCTCCATGGTAAGGATGGACTCTACGCCCCCACCAGGGAAAAGTTTTGTGAAGGCGGTGTTAAGGAAGAAGCTCATGCATTGGGCACATGCTTCCCGTTTTGCCGGACATACAGGCATTCAGAAAACCCTTGAGTTCATCTCTAGGTCTTATTGGTGGCCAACTCTGAAGAAGGACGTCATGGAGTTTATTGCTTCTTGCCCAAAGTGTGCCCAACACAAAGTAACCCGCCAGTCGCCTGCGGGGCAACTGGTTCCATTATCTGTTCCCCGTTGACCGTGGACCCATTTGTCGATGGACTTCGTCACAGACCTGCCTATGTGCAACAAGTTTAATACCATCTGGGTAGTGGTAGACCGGTTTACCAAGATGGCACATTTCATTCCCCTCACCGGTCTTCCGTCAGCTTCCAAGTTGGCTCAAGAATTCATTCAGGAAATCTTCCGACTACACGGTCTTCCCGAGGAGATCATCTCTGATAGAGGAGTACAATTCGTAGCCAAATTCTGGCGAAGTTTTTTGTCAAGCCCTCCAAGTCAAATTAAAGTTCTCTACAGCTTACCATCCTCAGACCAATGGTCAAACTGAGAGGGTGAATAAGGACTTGGAGGCCTTCCTCCGCATCTATGTGTCTTTCTCTCAAGATGACTGGGTTCAACTTCTTCCCTCGGCCGAGTTTAGCCATAATAACCAATATCATTCCTCATCTTCTTCAACACCATTCTTCATCAACTACGGATTCCACCCTAAAGTTCCAGAATTCCAGCCGCTTCCAGCGACTTCTGTACCAGCAGTTGATATCACCTTGCGCCAGTTTTCAAACAACTGGAAAAATGTTCGAGCGGCCCTGCTCAAAGCATCATTTAGATACAAGAAGTTTGCAGATAAGAAGCGTAGGGCAGTTCCTGCCCTCAAAGTGGGTGATCGTGTGTGGTTGTCTACAAAGAATTTGAGATTGAGAGTTCCAAGCATGAAGTTTGCGCCCCGTTACATCGGTCCTTTTCAAATTGAACAAGTTATCAATCCTGTTGCTTACAAACTCCAGTTACCCCCATTCTTGAAAATTCCTAGGACATTCCATGTTTCCCTTCTGAAACCGCTGATCCTGAATCGATTCCATTCTGCACTACCTTCGGCTTCTAAAGTCCAGACTCAACGGGGAGTTGCGTATGAAGTTGCCAAGATTCTGGATTCACGATTCCGTTATGGTCAATTACAATATCTTATTGATTGGAAGGGCTATGGCCCTGAGAAACGCTCTTGGACCAATGCTTCAGATGTCCATGCTCCTACCTTGGTCCGGAATTTCCACTCCAGATTTCCTCAGAAGCCTAAGAAGTGTCCTGGGGCCACTCCTAAAGGGGGTAGGGGTGGGGGGCTGTCACGATCCGGGTATCTGGACGCCATTATTTACCTTTTAGGTGTCTCCTAAGGCTGGCTCAGCATCCTAGACCCGGTTCCCAGCTATATTGCTAGCATTCATATGTCATGTCTCATCTTTGCTGATCCGTGGATATTGTCCTTCCAATGCCCGGGCGACTAGCATGGCGTCACCTGCCGGCGGGGCCTCGGGCATCGTCTCCTATTCTCAATGCACTACAGGGTATGTGGCACTCTTCACCTACTGCGGCCGCGGCCATCCATGCTGGAGGTTTGAGACGCAAGTCGGCGTTCTCTGTGTTCACCGCCGCCATTACAGAGGAATCTCCATGTGGTGTCACAAACAAGGTTTCCCTCCACTGGCCGGTATGGGTGTAGCCATCTTAGTTCTTGTCACATGATCCTGAACTCCAATCCATAGCTCCGCTGTAGTCTGCCTAATTGCTCATCCAATCCCTGCATACCTAAGGGTATAAAGGGATTGAGCCTGCACCAGAAAATCGTCAGTGCTTTGGTTGTCAAACCTTGTTTCCAGTCTCTCTCTCCTGTGGTTGTTTTCATTCCAGGTTTCCAGCTCCTGTTTCCAGTTACCACTAAGAGACCCGCACTAGCTTACCACCTTGCGGTGCAGCCTGACTCTGCAGTCTTCTGTGTTTGCTCCAGCTTCCAGCTACAGTTTCATCTGCTTCCAGTGGTCAGCTTCCAGCAGTGATCAGCTTCCTTAAAGAGCCGGTGCTTCTCCAGCGGTTACCTGCATACCATCGGTACCCGCAAACCATCGGTACCCGCACACCATCGGTTCCTATATCCTCGCTCCCTAGCTTCATTCTACTATTTGGCTGGTTCCATCCAGCATCCACTCCATGTTCTAACACCTGGCTGGTTCCATCCAGCGTCCACAGCAGCTACCTCAACTACAGTGTTACCAGCTTCCAGTGATACATCTGCTGGTGTGTTCCTTGGCTACATTTAATACTACGGACGGGTCTGGTAAGGACATTCCATCTCTGGGACATTAAGAACTGTACCTACTGCTACCAGTACCCTGTGGCCATTGCCAAACCCATAGTTATCCAGGAACTGTTTTATCATATCTGCTGTATATCTTCATTCATTTATCACTGCTGTGAATACATGGAGTTCTGTTAATAAACTTTTATTGACTTTTAATCCTGGTTGTCGTGGTCACGCCTTCGGGCAACCTTTCTACAGCTTACTCATATGTCCAGGGGTCTGATTAAACCTCCGAAGTTTAGTTTCACCTCAGCCCCTACAACTGAGGCTTCCTCCCATCAGCTCAGGCCCTCAGTTGTGACATTGCTGTTCTTATAATAAAGTAACAAAGGTCTCAAATATTTTAATACTAATAATAAAAGTTTAGTATGAATTTGAGAATTCAGATCTACTCAAAATTGTAACTCTGTTTTACTTTATTCCTATTAAAGAATTACATTTGACCAGTAAACATCACGATTCCTATAAGACTCTTCATGATGCATATTAGCTGCTGTATTCCTTTGACCTATGGATAAGAACTAACAGTGAAAATGGTTCCCTGTCAGTTATAGTCATAAGTAAGCACAATCACAAGTAAAAAGATGGTGCAGCAAGTACACCCAGCACCCAGAAGCAAGTGGTTTCAGGTGCCAGTGTAGAAGCCTGGTGGTGGCAGTTATAACTCTCCTATAGCTGGTGCATACAGATGGTCAGTGTCTTCTAGTCAAGTGTTTTTACTCTGTCAAGTTACTGATGTTAAGAGGAACCCAAAGATTAATTTGTAAAACCTCTTGTGGCAGCAAGACAAACTGCCAGCCCATCCAGTCTATATAAGATTATTATGTTGTGTACAAATATGTGACTTTAACATTTACCATCAACACTGTCAAGCCACATATCTACATTGTCATTAATAGTAAGTTTTTTTTATTGGACTTCATATGATATATCCAGCAAAACAATACAAAAGTAACTCCCTTGGAGAAAATACCCAACTGAAAACCCTGGCTTTCGTTTTACATGCTAACCACTCCCTACCTGTGAAGTCATTATGAGATTTCCTTCCTGTGCAAGATACACCCACAGGTGGGAATACAGACTGAATATACTATCAGAAATCTCTCACAGCTCACACACTCTCAGACTGACTGTGGAAGCTGACGAGAGACACTAGAGGCAAGGAAATGTGTCTTCTGACTGAAACTACCAACTGGTCAGATTCCCTCCCGAGAGTCTGCTGCATATGACGGGGAATGCCTTCACATCTCCAGATGAGGCTTGCTAAAAAGGATAAAGAATCCAGAGCCGGAAGTACAGAAGTTGTTCCCATTCCAGCAAAACAGATGGGGCAACAAATACACAATTAACATGGCCATGTTTTAATTAATATCTGCTCTGCATGACAGCATTTTCTAAAGAACTATACAAACAGAACTAGACTGCTACTAAGAGATTAATATCTGGAAAGGAGAAACTTGCTACATTGTCCCGCTAAGACTGCCTGTCTATTACCATCGGGAATTTGGATACTTATTACCAACATTGCAGATACATTTTTATAATGTTGTGAAAGAGGTTTCTTTTTTATTTCTGTGAACATTGTAGATACATTTTTATAATGCTGTGAAAGGTTTTTTTTATGTGAACATATTGAATGTATAAATGTGTGTTAATATTAACAAAAGAATATTAACTCTTTTTGTGGAAACCAGCTAGGAAGCTTTCAGGAGTTAATAGTTTTATGTCTTATGGATAATTAAAATTCCTTTTAATTATAGTTTGTCAGCGCATTCTATTCATTTTTTTCTTTGGTCATCTGTGTAGATGTTCACTTTCTATATTGCTATAGCTATTTGTAACAGTGAGTTTGTGGTAGCATTTGGCATGCAGAGTCTCATCCTTTATATTCAAAGTTAAATCAAGCAAGTTGATCTCTTCCTTACTGATGGTGAAGGTTAGGTTGATGTTGAGTGAATTGTTGTTTAGGTACGTACAGAATTCTTGAAGATCTTCCATGTGTTCATTCCAAAAGATAATTATGTCCTCAATGTAATGATACCAGGATACCAGGTTTGTGCCCCAAGCTATGTGGTTCTAAATATTGTCCTCTTTCCATTTGCCAAGGAACAAATTGGCATAGCTTGGGGCAAAATTGGTATCCATGGCAGTCCAAATTCACTAAATCTAATAGTGTCCTTGGAAATAAAAGTAGTTGTTATTAAGAATAAAGTTTATTCCATCTTTAATAAAATTGATCTTCTTTATATCCAAGATGGTTTTATCCAAATACCATGCAGTTGCTTCTAGTCCATTCCTATGTTCTATTATGGTGTATAAAGAGGCGACGTCCACGATACCATATGCATATTATCATCACATATTATTTCCTTACATTTATTCAAGGTATCGGTTGTGTCTTTCAAATAGGATGGATTTTTATTTTCCTGAAATGATGCGTAGTCATCATCCATGTGGTGCTGTTTCATTCTTGTGGATTTTCAGGAGGATCTAAATGGTAGGAGTACATGGGTTAGATATTTCTAAAAACTTTTGATCCTCTTTAGCGATTGCCTCTTTGGTAATGGATTCTTCCATGAGTTTAATGAATGTTTGTGTGATCTTAACTGTGGGGTCATTTCTTCACTTCCTTTAGGTATCTAGTTGAAGGTGTTTTTAAATCTATTTTTCATACCATGCTTTGTCCATTATCATGATGCTACCACCTTTGTCTGAAGGCTTGAAAATAATATATTTGTCCTCTTGAAGATATTTGATGGCAGTTCTTTCTCTTTTTGTTAAGTTCCATTTCCTTATGTATTTTCATTTTTCTATTTTCTCAATATTGTCAAGGACCAATTTTCTGAAGCTTTCATTGAACTAACCTTTAATGTATGATGGGTTGAATAATATCACTCCCTGGTGAGATTGCTGTTCATCTGACATGAAGATTTTTTTGTGTGTGAGTTTTCTGATGTATTTTTTAACATATATAAAAGATGTAAAAGGATCCATTTACTTTAATTCTTAAATACAAATTTGCACATGGCGCTGTCACACCCAAAGTGAAAAGCAGCTACACTCTGAGGGATGATCCTAACCCCTCCACAACAGAATACAACAAACAAAAACGAGAAAGCGCTGTTCACTTTGGTAAAATATGTTCTTTACTGATATATATAAAAAAAACACAATGCTATAAATACAAGCATATACCGGCCAGTATGAAACTTATAAAACAATTAATACATGATTCCTAAATCACACAATAAAATAATTCTATATCACCCTTAATTAATGAATCTATTATTGCTTACACTATATATTATATATTAAAGAAAATTCGGATAGATTTCACAATAGATTAATCAATAATTTAGTAGGTTAGGCATGCATGCATTCCATAAAAAGACTGAAGAATGGGTTAGTATGTTTCCAGTTCCAGCTGCACAATGGGTTAATTTGTACCCAGCAAGTCCTTTATGCATATATTTGTTAGTTAGAGGCAGTGTGCAAGAATGTTACTATTTTTCATACGGAACCAAAACCTCCAACCACTTTTTCCTTTTTGTGGGAGGTATAAATCAAGGTTAGTCAGAAGTGTTAGATTCAGTCCAGAAAGAAATACAGTAAGCAAATGCTCTCTATTTCGCCACAACCTCAACCATCCACTTCTCACACGGTTAGTTTGATTGATTAGGTGAGGCACATATAATCAGGTGAATCATTATGCTGTGATCCGTTTCCACAAGGACTAGAGTGCATTTAGCAGAAGCACTCACTTGCAACTTTTATCCTTGATGGCTGATATAATTGCCAGCCTGATTAAAAAGTATATATATACTCCTTCCCCTGTGCACTGGGGTTGGAAGAAAGCAGTTCACCAGCCGGTAATGAGGGTTTATGAGCCACACAAATGACTGTAGCAGGTAATGGAGAGTACTCTCCTGACTCACAACTCCTCTAGTATGCCCACAAACGCGTTTCTCCACCTCCGGGTCCGTTTCAGCGGCTTCGTCAGCTACTAACCCATTCTTCAGTCTTTTTATGGAATGCATGCATGCCTAACCTACTATTTATTTATTTATTTATTTATTAGCAGTTTCTTATATAGCGTTGCGCTTTACAATTAGAACAACAATTATAGAACAAAACTGGGTAAAGACAGACAGACAGACAGAGGTAGGAAGGCCCTGCTCGCGAGCTTACAATCTATAGGGAAATAGGCATTGATACACAAGGATAGATGCTACTTGTCACATAATGGTTCCCCAGGTTGCTAGGTTCTTAATGGGTTGTATATGATATGATCACCCAGCAATGTTGGAAGACAAAATGTGAGTTTATGTGGACTGTACAGAGGGGATGTAACTTGATAGGGAAGCTGTGAAGGTTATGTGTGTGGGTCAGAAATTTGGTAGGCTTGTCTGAAGAGATGAGTTTTCAGAGAACGTTTAAAGGTTTGGAGACTAGAGGAGAGTCTTATTGTGCGTGGGAGTGCATTCCACAGAGTGGGTGAAGCCCGGGTAAAGTCCTGTAATTTTGAGTGGGAACAGGTAATACATGTGGATGAGAGACGCAGATCTTGTGCAGAGCGGAGAGGTCTGGTAGGGAGATATTTTGAGATGAGTGAGGAGATGTATGATGGTGCAGTTTGGTTAATAGCCTTGTATGTAAGTAAAAGTATTTTATATTTGACATGGTAGAATACCGGTAACCAATGGAGGGACTGACAGAGCGGATCAGCAGATGAAGAACGTCTGGCGAGGAAGATTAGCCTCGCAGCTGCATTTAAAATGGATTGAAGTGGTGATAGCCTATGTTTGGGAAGACCAGTAAGGAGACTATTACAATAATCAATGCGGGAGATGATGAGTGCATGAATTAGAGTTTTTGCAGTGTCTTGTGTAAGATTAGGGCGTATTTTGGATATGTTTTTAAGGTGCATGTAACATGATTTAGAGACAGATTGAATGTGTGGAACAAAGGACAGTTCAGAGTCAAGGGTGACACCTAGGCAACGAGCTTGTGGGGTGGGGTGGATAGTTGCATTGTCAACAGTTATAGAGATATCAGGTTGGTAACTACTCTTAGCTGGTGGGAAAATAATTAATTCGGTTTTGGAAATGTTGAGTTTGAGGTGGCGAGATGACATCCAAGATGAAATGGCAGACAGGCATCCAGTGACACGAGCCAATACTGGTGGTGACAAATCTGGGGAGGATAGGTAGATTTGAGTATCATCAGCATACAAATGATACTGAAATCCAAAGGAGCTGATTAGTTTACCAAGAGAGGAGGTATAGATTGAGAAAAGCAGAGGACCTAAGACTGAGCCTTGCGGTACTCCAACTGATAGAGGTAGAGAAGAGGAGGTAGAATCAGAGAAGTGAACACTGAAAGAGCGATTAGATAGGTAGGATGAGAACCAAGAAAGGGCTGTATCCTGAAGACCTAGGGATTGTAGTGTTTGTATGAGAAGAGAGTGGTCAACAGTGTCAAAAGCAGCAGAGAGATCTAGAAGAATAAGTAGTGTGTAATGGCCTTTTGATCTAGCAGTGACTAGATCATTCACTACTTTGGTCAGTGCCGTCTCTGTGGAGTGTTGGGCACGAAAGCCTGACTGAAGTGGATCCAATAAGTTGTGCGAGTTAAGAAAGTGTGTAAGGCGAGTGTAGGCAAGCCTCTCAAGTAGCTTGGAGGGACTGGGTAGCTGGGAAATGGGACGGTAGTTAGAGAGTGTGTTTGGGTCAGAGTTGTGTTTTTTTAGAATGGGAGTAATGACTGCATGTTTAAACAGAGAGGGAAAGATACCAGTAGAGAGAGAGAGATTACAGATTTTAGTTAAGGTTGGGATAAGCACAGGAGACAAAGTTTTACTGACCTGTGAGGGTATAGGATCAAGAGGAGAGGTAGTGGAGTAGGAGGATGAAAAGAGTGTTGATACTTCATCTTCACTTGTGGGATCAAATGAAGAGAAAGTGCCAGAGGGTTCAGGTAGGGAATTGAGCAGGTCACTGGCTGAGTTAGAGCATACCATTTCATCTCGGATTTTATCAATCTTATCCTTGAAGTAGGAAGCAAGTTCTTGTGCACGGATAGTAGCTAGTGGGGGAGGTGAGGGAGGGTAAAGAAGTGATTTAAATGTATTAAAAAGTCGCTTGGGGTTGTTTTCATGATAAGAGATGAGAGATTGGAAATATGTTTGTTTGGCAGTGTCCAGGGCCTGACGATAGGAGTGGTAGGTAGTCTTATATGTGAGAAAGTCACTTGGATTCTGAGATTTCCGCCAC
Source organism: Pseudophryne corroboree (assembly GCF_028390025.1). NCBI lineage: Eukaryota > Metazoa > Chordata > Amphibia > Anura > Myobatrachidae > Pseudophryne > Pseudophryne corroboree. The sequence continues at coordinate 498,995,704 of NC_086449.1, read as the reverse complement.
TGACGTTCTACTTTACGTGACAGTTTTTGTAAGTGTCTTGTTGATTTAGAATGCCATGGTTGGCATCTAAGCCTACGTGGAGTGTGATGGGTAGCTGGAGCCACTTCATCAAGGGCACTCTCTAGGGTCTGGTGCAGGTGTGATACAGCAGTGTCAGGTGTAGTAAATGTAGAGATTGGTGAGAGCAGTTGTAGCAGAGAAGTGGAAAGTTGTTGAAAATGTATATTGTTAGTATTTCTGCGGGTTAGAGGAGGCTTGCTTGGTTTTAGTGTCCTAGAATTTAAAGTAATAGAAGAGATTGTGAAGGTGATCAGGTTGTGATCAGAGAGAGGGAAAGGAGTGTTAGTGAATTCGGAAACTGAGCAGAGCCTGGTGAACACAAGATCAAGGCAGTGGCCCTCATGGTGAGTAGAGGAGTTGGACCATTGGGTTAGGCCAAGAGAGGAGGTTAGAGAGAGGAGTTTGGATGCATGAACAGATTGTGGACTGTCAAGAGCTATATTGAAATCGCCCATAATGATGGTGGAGATGTCAGAGGATAAGAAGTGTGGGAGCCAGGCAGAGAAATCTTCTAGAAATTGTTGTTTAGGTTGCCCAGGAGGGCGATAGATAGCTGCAACACGCAGAGAAAAGGGGGTGAAAATCCTGATAGAGTGAACTTCAAATGAGGTGAATGCGAGTGATGGAACCTGAGGTAGAACAGTGTATGTGAGGAACTGTGACAGTAAGATTCCGACCCCACCACCTTTACTATTATTAGGCCTAGATGTGTGTGAGAAGTGGAACCCACCATGTGACAGTGCTGCAGGGGAGGCAGTGTCTGATTGTGTGAGCCATGTTTCTGTTATAGCCAGCAGATTAAAGTTGTGAGATATGAAGAGGTCATGGATGGATGTTAATTTGTTACAAACAGAGCGTGCATTCAATAAGGCACATTTTAGTGATTTGGAGGGGGATGGGAGACACGTGATATTTATGAGGTTAGATGGATTTCTATGTTGTTTTGAGATAGCAGAGTGTGAGAGGGAAAGGTGGTTGGGGCCTGGATTTGGTGATATGTCCCCAGCTAATAAAAGCAGAAGAGTGAGATATATATTGGTGGATGTTTGCGAGTGTTTGTACTGGTGGCCAATTGCGGTTGTCAAAGTACTTGCAGAGAGGAAAGTATAAATCTCATGAGTGTTTAGAAGAGGGGAGTGGAGAATAGAAGCTGTAATGTGTACAGAGGGGTGAGTTTCAGGGATAGTGTAGAATGTGTGAAATTTGGTGAGAATTCCATGAATTGAAATTAGACACAGTAGTTTGATGAACATGCTGTGGTTGTTTGTGTTTTCTTGAGTTAAGTGGAGTTAGAGTAAGTTGGTAAAGTAAGTTACCTTTTCTTGTTGTTTTCAATGTTTGTTCAACTGTTTTTTTAACTGTTCGGATAACACACTTATTAATTCCACACTTAATAAATTCCAGCAAGCTACCCCCAGCAAGCTGACCCCTACTAAATTATTGATTAATCTATTGTGAAATCTATCCGAATTTTCTTCAATATATAAGAAAACATATTTAGTGTAAGCAATAATAGATTCATTAATTAAGGGTGATATAGAATTATTTTATTGTGTGATTTAGGAATCATGTATTAATTGTTTTATAAGTTTCATACTGGCCGGTATATGCTTGTATTTATAGCATTGTGTTTTTTTATATATATCAGTAAAGAACATATTTTACCAAAGTGAACAGCGCTTTCTCGTTTTTGTTTGTTGTACTTTAATTCTTGTACTAATGTTGAAGATCCTTCATGGCTGTCCTGGTATTTCTTGATTGGGAATTTTTTTTAAGGATTTTTTTTTCTTTTTCAGTCTCTTTTTCATGGCTCTGTGTCATCTGGACAATATAATATGGGGAACAACAAACCAATGTTAAACACATAGGACCCAGGAACAGAAACAGGATTCCACATCCGGTTTCATACTTTCACCGGATGTTGCATCATCAGCCAGCTAATTAATGGGCCTATAAATATCCTCCTATGCAGCAACACAGTCACTTGCCTTGAGGAAGAGCTACCAACAGTTTGAAATGCATTGGCCAATCTGTCATATACTTTGTGAACCGACTGTACCCATACTTGGACAGTTTAGGAGCCAAAAACAAGGTTCTTCCCAGAACACCTTGTCTTCTTTCCACCTGTAACTCCTCCAATTCCAGCCAGGTAAGATTTACTGCATCCTCACTCTTTATGAGCCACTCAGTTTTTATGACTGTGCAATTTTAGAGTTTAAAATCAAAATATTGCCATTTTATATGTACCAATAAAATTTCTATGTAGTATTTAAAATACTGGAAACACCAAAATAGTGTCATTTATATTAGAGATGATTGGGTCCAGTTCTCCAAAAACTGGACCTACCCAAACTTTTGAATCTGAGGCCGAATGTCATCATTCCACTGTCAGATAAGCATGGGTTTTGGATTCTATAAAGGATACCGGTGATCTGCACCATCTTCACTCCGGCTGTGGAGATTGTACTGGATGGATGTGTTTGTCTCAGTAATGTGTTGTCTGGCATGGAGCAGGTGCTCTGTCTGCTGAGTCTGAAAAAGGGGTGCTCTGTCTGCTGTATCTTAAAGGGGTGCTATGATGTATCAGTCTAGGTGGTGTGCGCTGCTATATCAGTCCAAGCAGGTGCTCTGACAGTTGTTTCTGAAAGGCATGCTCTGTCTGCTGTATCTGAATAATACAGCAGTGGTTGCTATGGTGCACAAATACAGAGTGAAAATATTATCGAACATCAGAATGAGACGAATACGAAGCCCATAAAAACCCTGACTAAAAGAGATAATTTTAGATCTAGGGAATATAATCATGGTGAGAGGGAGAATGATTGGCAGATACAACGTAAGAGGAGGCCACATAATAGATCTTGTTTCAACTGGCAGAATAGAGAAAACACTGAAAGAAGACCAGTGTATAAGAAGAGAGAATATCATAATGAAAATAACCACTCTGAAAGGAGGTAAGATTATGATTAAAAGTTGGCATAATGAGTGGAGAGAGAAAGAAATCACCCACTCTCCTTTTTTAGAATTTAATCGGAAAATAAAAAGAAGGTTTTAGAAAGAAAGACAAATACTGTAAAAATGGGGAAAAAAATAGAAGATGCAAGAGAGGTGGCATTGTGAGAAAAGTTAAAAAAATAAGGATCAAAGTAAGCAGGGTGAACAAAATATAGAGGATTGTTCAGATAAAAAATTAAAAGTATTTAATTTGAGTAAAAGAGTATTAATGGTGGAGGAATAAAAAGTATTGAGAGGTTTAAAGTATGCTCCTACCAGTCAGACAGATCCTTTTGACTTCTATATCGATCTCCAAAAATATATAAGTGTTAGGTTCCTGGTGCTCAGAACAAGGGAGATGTTATGAAGCGAGTCCAGAGCACCAGGACGTAATGCTGGGAAAGGGGAATGGAAAGGGAATAGCCCCTGGCGCCCTATCTCCGTTGTCTCGCCCGTGCTGTCAGTACACTCTTGCGAGACTATGGTTGCTTGAGCCCATGGCAGCCGCGTTTGAAGGGCGGATTACGTCTGCCCAACTTCGATGCCCCCTCAGGTCTTAATGAGAGACAAAGAGTGTACCGAGACAGGGTGATAACAAGGGGCCCTCTTACTGAAACAACCAAAAGCCAGGGGCTACTAACTAGCCTAAAACTAAATGTATGTGCGGTTCACCGCCAAAGGAAAAGAACAACAAAGGAAATGCTGACCACACGCCCACACAATACTTTTGTGTACCAGCGGTGACAGCATAAGCAGTACCCTCTGCAAAACACCAGTGACAGAAATAATAATGGAATACAGCGGCCTAGGCCGACGGACGCGGCAGAGCCGCTACTCACGGAACCGGTACGAATACTGGCAGACGGACAGGAACTCCCAATGCTGCTGTCACAGACTCTAAGAACTGGAGGACAGGCAGAATCCCAAACGAAAGACCGGTGGACACCAAGAAGCCAGAAACTTGACCAGGCACAGGCAAAGGCACTGGACCTCAGGACAGGAACGCCTCACGGCAGGACACGGGATCAGACATAGGAACCGACACAGGGACTGACACAGGAATCGACACAGGAAGCTCGGGAACTAGCAGGAACCAAGCTCAGAACTCAAGCAGACTGGATAGCCAGAAATATCACCAGCATCTGTGAATTGCAGTCAGCCAGCATATAACAGAGAGGCCTAATTAATAATCTCATGCAGCTGCCCTGTTGCATGACTCCAAACTGGATACATGTTCATTCAGTGGGAGTGGAAGAACCCACATCTCACCAAAAGAAAAGAAATTCCTTTGTTTGGAGCACTCTTTTAAACATTCAATATGAATTGAAATGAGAAATTGAATAAATTAATACTTAACTTTTATTATTCCTTACTTGACTAAATTCACCCTCCTTCAGGGTGAGCTCAGAGCACCCCATGACACCCACGGGGAACATGAACAGAAGTATAACATAAAATACATAACCAAAATGCAAAAATGGAAATGAGCCACAGCCGTGGCTCATAACATTACCCCCCCCCCCTTGAGGAGGGGTCAAAGGACCCCAAAATACAGACTATCCAAAACAAGGGATACACAAAAAAAAACCTGACACACTGGTCTAACAGACACGAAAACAGAAACAAGCTGCAACCACAGCTTGTAACAGTGCCCTCCCCCTGACGGTGGCCACTGGACACAAGATAAGGAAAAAAAAAAATCTTTTTTTTTTTTTTTTATATCAAGGCAAGAGTCAAAAATTATTTCTTTTTCTTCTTCTTCTTTTTACAAAGCTCTTTAGGTCTGACCAAGGTAATTCCCCAAACATTGTCTGAACTGATGGTACCACCCAGCAAGGCTGCGTTCAAATCAGAGACAGGTTTCTTACCCTTGGGAGCTGAACTTTCTGGCAAAGTACTATTATTAGAAGAAGAAGAAGAAGTCAGAAAAGCACATCCTGCAGTCAAAACAACGGGCTGGGACTCTTGTGCCAAGTTTACAGTATTTGGTGGACTCTCAGCAGACAAGACGGGTGACTTAGAGGAACCTGAACCAATTTCTTTGGAACCATATCTTTTAATAATTGCATCACTGAATGCTGGGGGATCCTGAAGAATGGAATCTTCAGCTTTCATTAGGCTGGTCGCCCACTCAAAAGGCTCTCCTCTAAAAGAATAAATCAGATAAAGCACAAGGTTCTCTGAAGTGATGCCCAGAAATGGTCTAGACAACATAATAATGTAATAGTGTTTGTAAAGCGCCAGAAAATGGGCTAAGTCCCCATCAAAGATTATGGATGTTGAGATATCAGAGTCAGGATCTGTTTCCTTCCCATCTGACTGACTGGAGTGCTTTGCTAGGACCTGGTCACTATTGACCTTACTCGAGGCTGAGACTCTCTGAACCCCACCCGGGGCAGTGACTTTCTGAACCCCACCCGGGGCAGTGACTTTCTGAACCCCACCCGGGGCAGTGACTTTCTGAACCCCACCCGGGGCAGTGACTTTCTGAACCCCACCCGGGGCAGTGGCCTCCGGGAACCCTGCTGGGGCAGTGGCCTCCGGGAACCCCGCTGGGGCAGTGGCCTCCGATTCTTTTACTGGGACCGAGCAGTCGGCCTCCCCCACTGGGATCGAGCCATCGGCCTCCCTCTCTGAGTCGATAATTATCGAAACTTCTCCCGGGACTATGACTTCCGGAACTTTTGCTGAAGCTATAACCTTCAGCACCTCCACTAATGCTACACCTCTTAAGTTCTTTCCTGGGGAAGCGACCTCTAGACCCTTCTTAGAGGATGCGTCTCTTGAGACCCCACTTGGGGATATTACTTCAAAGATCCCTTCTGGGGTTTTGCTTCTCGAGTTCCCTTCTAGAACTATGGTTTCAGATACCCTTTCTGGGGTTGCGCTCTTCAAGTCCCTACCTGGAGTAACAGCTTCTGAGACCCCTTCTGGTATGGAAACCTGAGCTAAAATATTTGATGTCCCTCTATAAGCTAGAGCATCGGGTACCGCACCAGCACTCTGGGCATCGGGTACCGCTCCAGCACTCTGGGCATCGGGTACCGCTCCAGCACTCTGGGCATCGGGTACCGCTCCAGCACTCTGGGCATCGGGTACCGCACCAAGATCCTGAGCATCGGGCACCACTCCAGGACCCTGGGCAACGGGCACCACTCCAGGAACCTGGGCAACGGGCACCACTCCAGGAACCTGGGCAACGGGCACCACTCCAGAAACCTGGGCAACGGGCACCACTCTAGAAACCTGGGCAACGGGCACCACTCCAGAAACCTGGGCAATGGGCACCACTCCAGAAACCAGGGAAACGGGCACCACTCCAGGACCCTGGGCATCGGGCACCACTCCAGGACCCTGGGCATCGGGCACCACTCCAGGAACCTGGGCATCGGGCACCACTCCAGGGGCTTGCAACTCTGCTTCAACAGGAACCTCAAGAGAGGAGAGAAACATTCTCTTTTGATTCCTAAATCTATAATGGGGCTCCCTTGCCCAAGGACCCCAATTATAGGACAGAGAGCTTTTTAGTGTGGGTTGTGTGACAAGTACCTCTACCACAGTAGAGACAGGAGTAGGTCTTGTATCCTGACTCAACTTGGCCAGAGGGCAAGACTCGTCACCACACTTTGGCTTGCGCAACTCACAGGTCTGCAGATAGTGGCCTAAACCCCCACAATATAGGCATAAGTTTAAGTTTCTGTGACGAAGACGCTCTTCTTCTGAGAGCCTGGGCCGCAGAAAACTTTTAAACCTTTTCTCTTCAATTAAACCAGCGGATTCTCTTGTCACCATACTGTGAACAAGAGTCTCTTTAGAGATAGATGTACTCTCAACGACTTCTGGCAAGATGAGCAAGATCTTAGTCAGAAGGTTTTGCAGTTGCTTTAGGGATTGCTGCAAAACTTCTAGTCGCTCTGGTCTCAAAGCACTGAAAACAGAGTTCAGGGCTGCGAGAGATGCCTGCAGGGCTTGCATAGTAGACATAGGAGGATTTAAAACTAGACAAGACTAGACAAGGCAGGACTAGACAAGGCAGGGCAGGACTAGACAAGGCAGGACTAGACAAGGCAGGACTAGACAAGGCAGGACTAAATTTTTGCTAAACAAAACAAGACTTTTTTTTTTTTTTTTTAAACACCGGACTGGATTCTAAACACCGGACTGGATTCTAAACACCGGACTGGATTCTAGACTAGACACTGGACTGGGCCAAAAAAGAAAAAAGTTTTATTTCTTTTTTGTGGTATGGCTGGTGATAATGTTAGGTTCCTGGTGCTCAGAACAAGGGAGATGTTATGAAGCGAGTCCAGAGCACCAGGACGTAATGCTGGGAAAGGGGAATGGAAAGGGAATAGCCCCTGGCGCCCTATCTCCGTTGTCTCGCCCGTGCTGTCAGTACACTCTTGCGAGACTATGGTTGCTTGAGCCCATGGCAGCCGCGTTTGAAGGGCGGATTACGTCTGCCCAACTTCGATGCCCCCTCAGGTCTTAATGAGAGACAAAGAGTGTACCGAGACAGGGTGATAACAAGGGGCCCTCTTACTGAAACAACCAAAAGCCAGGGGCTACTAACTAGCCTAAAACTAAATGTATGTGCGGTTCACCGCCAAAGGAAAAGAACAACAAAGGAAATGCTGACCACACGCCCACACAATACTTTTGTGTACCGGCGGTGACAGCATAAGCAGTACCCTCTGCAAAACACCAGTGACAGAAATAATAATGGAATACAGCGGCCTAGGCCGACGGACGCGGCAGAGCCGCTACTCACGGAACCGGTACGAATACTGGCAGACGGACAGGAACTCCCAATGCTGCTGTCACAGACTCTAAGAACTGGAGGACAGGCAGAATCCCAAACGAAAGACCGGTGGACACCAAGAAGCCAGAAACTTGACCAGGCACAGGCAAAGGCACTGGACCTCAGGACAGGAACGCCTCACGGCAGGACACGGGATCAGACATAGGAACCGACACAGGGACTGACACAGGAATCGACACAGGAAGCTCAGGAACTAGCAGGAACCAAGCTCAGAACTCAAGCAGACTGGATAGCCAGAAATATCACCAGCATCTGTGAATTGCAGTCAGCCAGCATATAACAGAGAGGCCTAATTAATAATCTCATGCAGCTGCCCTGTTGCATGACTCCAAACTGACAAGATGCAATTAGCAACCAGGTGAGGCTGAACACATGGGAACAAGCTGCAATTATACAGACTCACCAGCGGCAGCAGACAAGAGTATTCTAAAACAGAGCAACAGGAAATCCTGGCATGCAAGACAACTTTATAAACATAAAATAGGAATGAACCACTACCTGTGGTTCATAACAATAAGGAAGCTAACTATAAAAAGATTTTTTGCAAATAAGGGAGAGGGGAATACTGAGAATACTGGAGATCCCTCAGATTCTCGGTTTAAACCCAAATCTACCTTTTACCCCACATACTGTAAGGGGGGCTTTCTTGAATGTTTTAACAAATTAGTTTTGGATAATGTAGAAAGAATATTGAAACAAAAAAGGAAAGGTTGTAATCTGATGAAAAAAGAGTGGCAGGCTTTGAAGAATCTGAAAATGAGGACCAACTTATAATCAAACCTGCCGATAAGGGGGGTGCAGTGGTCCTTATGGACAAAGTAGACTATATGGCAGAGGTAGATCGACAATTGAACGATAGTAAGACCTATAGTAAATTGAAAAGAGACCCTACATTAAGAATAACAAAAGCTTTAACAACATTAATGGATGAGGCACTGTCTAAAGGTGTCATCACAAAAACTGAGTATAATTACATTATTTTGAAACATCCATCTGTTCCAACTATCTATACCCTGCCTAAGGTCCATAAAGATCCGCTGCACCCCCCCAGGTAGACCGATAGCGTCTGGGTGCAACAGTATAACATTAAATCTGTCTTCCTTGGTGGACCATTACTTACAGCCATTAGTAAGAGCTACCAGGTCCTATCCTAAAGACACTGGTGATGTTCTGACTTTATTAAATGATATGGCTTGGGAAGACCAATATATTTTGGTCAGTGCAGATGTATCATCTTTATATACGATAATACAGGAAGAAAAGGGAATTGAGGCAGTAACATATTTTCTTGATCAATCTGAATACTCAAATGACCTCAAATGGTTTTTAATAGAAAGTATAAGGTTTATTCTTAGAAATAATTATTTCATTTTTAATGGAACATTTTATCTGCAGTGTGTGAGGACTGCAATGGGCACCAGGTTTGCCCCCAGCTATGCTAACCTATTTATGGCCTACTGGGAAGATCTTACAGTATGGCAGGGTGGCGAGCTGGGGGCGGGCCTGGTGCTCTGGCATCATTACATTGACGACTTATTTGTTTGGTATAAAGATATAGACCAGTTAAGTTCCTTTTGTGACTCCCTGGGACTAATGATTTTAATAACAATCTCACTTTCTCTAAAAATTATCAGGAGATTGTTTTCTTAGACTTGTGTATTTATATTAAAGAAAATACTATACAAACTCGTCTATATCAGAAACCGATGGATTCAAACAGTTTTATTGAAAAAACTAGTCAACATCATACCAATTGGCTTGTTGGTATACCTTACAGTCAGTTTATCCGCACTAAGCGTAATTGTACGGAAAGTGAGATTTGTAATATTCAAACAGATAGAATGATGGAACGTTTTGTGGATAAGGTTTACGATAGGAACCTACTTGGAGAGGTCCGCCAGAAGGTAGACCTTTTGGATAGGAATGATCTGATCATCAATAAAAATAAAGATAGGAAAAAGAATGAGAATACTCAGTGGGCCTTTATATCAAAGTTCAATTCCCAACATAAAGAAATAGAACAAGCCTTTAGGAATCATTGGAAAGTTTTGAAAAAAGACCCTGTCATCGGTATAAATTTACCTGATAAACCTACTTTTATATACAGAAGGAGTAATACCTTAAAAGATCAGCTGGTACATAGTGCGATTGAACCACTTAAAAGAAGCAGTGTACGCAGCCAAGGTTTTCACAGATGTGCCATGTGCAATATGTGTAAAGTCACAAAGGGTAACAGTAAAATAAAGGACTTTACAGTCAACAATACTAAATATGATATAAAGGAGTTCATAACTTGTAACTCCAAAAATATAGTATATGGTATTGAATGCCATTCTGGCCTAATATATATAGGCAAGACCACTCGTTGCCTTAAAGTTAGACTTTCAGAACACCTCTATAATATTAAAAAAGGGTTAGAATCACATTCCTTGTCCGTCCATTTTAAGCAGGTGCATGGCTGTAGTCCTAGTGGCATCAGGTCCTTTTGGGGTATCCAGTTAGTGAGTTCTATTTGGCAAAACAAAGACACAGAGATTCACCTGGCCAAGGCAGTAATGCGCTGGATCTACAAATTAGGAACACTGATGCCACGAGGATTAAACGCTGACTTCGAACTTAAGTGGTTCCTATAAATGTATACATTTTGGACTTCTCTCAAATATTGTTGAGCCTCTTCTATTTTTCTGGATTTCTATTTTTCCTTTTTGTTTTTCTTTATATCTTACTACATGTATAATGAAATATGATGCTCATTATATTTATTCTTCTTTTATGTTTTTTTTATGGAGAGTTCCATCTACATCTGGATTCCTAAAAAGTAGTCCTATTTACATCTGGATCTATTACAAATGTGATTATTGTTGTTTGATTGTTTTTATATTAATTGTTTAACGTTTTGTTTTTAAATGGTGTTATTTAATTTGGTGTTTAAAAATGATGCTGTATAATTTTACATTTGATTATGTAAATAACTATGGATCACCCGTTGTGGAATACAAACAGGAAGAGTCCTTTCTGTATGTGGAACGCATTACGTCACTTCCTGGTGACGTACTTCTGTTTTTGGCGGCAATTTCCGCGTGGAATAACGGGAGATTAATCGCACACGATATGATCATAGCTAGGTACAGTCTATAACCAGATTATGATCATGGCTGGTTTAGCTTTGATCTACTGTGTGGGAAACAGTAGTTTTTTTATTATGGAACACAAACAGGAAGTATTTTCCTGTATTTGAAACGCATGACATCAATTCCGGGTGACGTATTTCCGATTTCGGCACCGATGGGAGCGCGGAAACACAGGAGGTGTCCATGTATGTTATGATTACAGTGGGTATAAGAGGAGAGTCAGGCAGTACCCTCCCATGCTTCTGATGAAGGACCAACATGTCCGAAAACGCGTTTAAGCTGTGGGATACTGCACCGCTGAAACTCTGCAAACAGTCACACCACGGATGTCCATAAGAATTGGTGCCATCTTCCACTGCTCCGGAACTTGTGGAGGGATCCATCATGCCATTTTGGACTGAATGGTGATTCCAGAGGGGACATTACAGTTTGGTGATATGCCTATTTGTTTTTATCCTTGTGAGTGCATTTGTATATGAAATATCTGTTTTTTTAAAAATGGTATTGCACTATATATATGTTTTCAAGTTCCAGTTGTAAAGAAGAATCCCTTATCTTGAGGACGACTGACCCTATGAGGGTGATATGCAATGATTAATCTGTACAATTGTGAGTGGGACCAATAAAATTAACTTTGGATCCTATCTAGTCTCTTTATATTGCACCATTGTGGTTGTTTGTTTTTTATTCTCAGAGTCTTTTTAAAAATTTTTTTATCCTCCTTAATTGAAGGGAGATTGTATCACAAATTCATGTAAGATACTGTATATCTCTTTCTTATATTTATGGTAGCGCCGAGTGATGTCACTTTTCTATTATCTATACACACTTAAGAGTTTTTGGTGAAGGCTCTTTTTTTATATTGCTGGCAGCAACCTAATTCTAAGCGTGGTTTGGATCACATTATTTTCTGTCATTCTGTATCTGAATAAGGGGTGCTCTGTCTGCTGTATCTGAAAAAGAGGTGCTCTGTCTGCTGTATCTGAAAAAGGGGTGATCTGTACATCCATCCAGGGGCTCCGCCCCAGTGTAAAATTAAAATAATCAATGCTAAAAACAAAAAAGCATAAAAATATAATTATAAATACAGTACTTTTTAGTTGTGCTGTACACCATTGTACCTTACAATTTTTATTTTATTTTAGTATTGTGACATTGCCGGTTAGACCGCAGTATATTATTTTCTACTCATACACATATTGTGTGACACTGTTGGTAAAGGTCAACTGCAGTGTTCGATCACTATTTCTGATGCACACATGTACTGCGTGACGCTGTGTGTGAAGGTGGTACCACAGTAATATATTTTATTTCCTACTTGTACATGTATTGTGCAACACTGTTGGTGAAGGTCAACCGTAGTGTTCGATTACTATTTCTGACTCATACACATATTGTGCGACACTGTTGGTAGAGGTCAACTGCAGCGTTCGATCACTATTTCTGATGCACACATGTACTGTAGGTTACTGTGGGTAAAGGTGGTACCACAGTAATATATTTTATTTTCTACTCATACACGTATTGTGTGACACTGTTGGTGAAGTTAAACTGCAGTGTTCGATTACTATTTCTGACTCATACACGCAGGGGCGTATCTACCTATTGGCCAGGATGGCACTCGCCAGGGGCACCAGCCAAGGAGGGGCGCCACCCATCAGTGCCACCCACGGCCAGGAGGTAGATTCAGTGGCGGATTTAATGCTAGGCAGCCAAAGCATCCGCTTAGGGCCCCACGGGTGTCAGGGGGCCCGGGCCGCCCACCAACAGGGATGCTTAATTGAGTGCATATTTGCATAATAGGGCGGTTATAGTGGTGCATCATGTGTCCTGGGTGCTGGTGTCAGTATGGTGCAACAGCAAAAGAACTTCTGTGTCCTGGTGCAGAAAAGGGGGGGGGGGGGGGAGCCGGCGGCTGCCAGTGCTCAGGGGACGGGGTGGGTGTGCACAACTTCTGTACCTTGCGGGGGAAGGGGGGTTCCAGCGGCCACCAGTGCTGCAGTGACAGCGGCTGTCAGTGCAGCAGGAAGAGGGGGGGTGTTGGGTGCCAGGCCCAGGTGTGGTTTGGTCTGCCAGGACCCTGGCATGGTCTCCGCTTGGCTGGGTCTCGTTGTCACATCTGGGGCTGCCCAAAACCACCCTACTCCCTGCCGAGCTGGCTGCTGCAAGTGTTAGACCCTCGCCGGAGCTTACACCAGCGGCTGATTGTCTCAGCTCAGCTGGGTCTTCTTGTCCCATCTGGGGCTGCCTGCAACCCTCCCAACTTCCCTGCCAGACTGGCTGATGCAAGTGCTAGCCCCTCCTCCCACCAGATTGCGTACACCCACAGCCGATAGTCACACCCTCCCACTGGAGCTTTTGGCTTTAACAGTTACTCTGCCGGCAGCAGGGCATTTATTTTTGTGTACCAGTGAACTCCCTCCCCATGCGCGGGCCTGCGGACTGAAGCAGACTAGAGTGTGCAGCGCAGGATGGGGCAGGTGGCGCTCTCCCTTTCCGGGGCTCTTCCAGATTCTGCTCCGCAGCTGTCTTCCTCACGGAGCAGAGCATGGCTTACCGGCAGCTGGACTCCCATGACGTCTGCGGCGACGCTTTCCCAGACCGGACTCTGCCCTGGAGCACTGTGGCCCTACTGCTGGGGAATGAACCACACTTTCTGAAGGCCTGGTTCGGGCTGGCCAAACTCATGGTGGTCACTGCCTTCCTCCTACATCCGAAGAGGACACCAGTGGGGCCCAGGACCTCATCACCAGCCTAGGTCTGTATCATATGTGTGCATCATGTGTGTGTGAGATATATATGTATCATATGTGTGTGTGATGTATGTTTATGTGTGAAATATCTATATCATGTATGTACAGTATGTGTGTGTATCATGTATACAATGCTGTTCTCCATGCTGTACACTGTAGGAATCTCTGAGGCTCCCTGTGAGGGGGCTTCTAATGTCTATAGAAATGTCCTGTGGGGGCTGTCACTGTGTATAATACACCTGTCCTCTCACACCCCCTATTCATCCTCTCTCTCTCTCCCATCTCATCTCCCACTAGTCCTTGCCTCTCTCCCATCTACCCCTATTCATCCTCTCACATACCCCATATTCCTCCCCCCTCTCTCTCTACAGTGTCTCTCTATTCCTCCTTTCTCTCTCTCTCTCTTGTCTCCCCCTATTCTTTCTTTCTCTCTGTCTCCCGTTTCATCCTATACCTCCTTCTCTCTCATCTTCCCCTATTCCTCCTCTCTCTCTCTCTCTCTCTCTCTCTATATATATATATATATATATATAGGCACTACTGTGTGGTATAAGGTGTATAAGGGGTTCTACTGTGTAGCATATTGTGAACACGGACATTGCTGTGCTGTGTAATGTTAGTAAGGGATGCTACTGTGTGGTGTAATTTGTATTTGGGTACTATTGAGTGGCCATGCCCCTTTTTTGGCACATGCACCTTCGATATTTAAAATATGGGCGGGTGTGGGGTGCCAGTACTTTACTTTGCCAGAGGCGTTCAGACCCCTAGATACACCTCTGCATACACATATTGTGCGACACTGTTGATGAAATGAAACTGCAGTGTTTGATTATTATTTCTGACTCATACTTGGACACTGAAGGTAAATTTTTTGACTAAAGTATGGTGTGTGTTGTACACCACTTCATTTGTGTTTGTGGATAGATATGAAGGATGAAGAATTGAGAGGAGAGCAGGTTGCACATACTAGTAGTAGTGCAGGTGCTGCCCCCTGTCATGATGATACAAGTCTGTCAGCATCATTTACTAAGGCAGATGCCAAGGGGCATAGACGGCTTAAGTTAGGGCATGTAAAATCATTTAATTTTATGGTGGTAAAGAAAAAAGATTCAAAAGTAAAGTTAGCTGCACAGGCAGTAAGACAAACTGTGCATTCAGAATCAGAACCATCAGTCATTCCTGAGGAACGTTTAGGGGTGTCCACGTCAGCTATGTGTGAGTCGGACATTTCTCACACTGTCCTCATAGAGAAGCCTCTTTCACCTCCTTCCACCATTTCTGAACCATCTGCACATGTGGAAAGCAGTACAAGTAAAGATGGTGATGAATCTGATGAGAAAGACATAATAGAAATTGAGAAATCGTATGTGGAAGTGGAACAGGATAAGGTGGATATGTGTGTACTACTACTATCTGAAAGTGAGGATGTTGATGATGTTGTTTGTGTAAGTCAGCCATCGGTGGCTGCAGTTGTTGACCATGATTAAAAGAAAGCCATTGCGATGCCTCGGCATAAGAACAAAATAGCCACCTCTTGGGTGTGGAATTATTTTTACCCCAATTCTGACAATGTTTGTGAAAGCATCTGCTCCATTTGTGAGGCCACATTTAGTAGTGGTAAGAAGGTTAGCCATCTAGGCACCTCCTCCATGTTATGTTATTTGCAACGAAGACATGAAATTTATTGTATAATATTATAATTAAATTAACATATCACCATCATCAGCATCCTCAGAGTCATTACTTATCGGAGGTAGTCCTTTAAAAAAATTTTTTTTGCGGGGGCTCAAACAAACCAATCATTTTAGCTACAAGTGACAGTCCCTGTCGCTGAAATGATTGGTTTGTTAAACTGTGCATATCCTGTTTAATATATACAACAGAAGGGTGGGTGGGAGGGCCCAATGACAAGTCCATCTTGCACCTCTTTTTTTTGGATTATGTGCTCTTTGGAGCATTGCCGACTCTGTGACGAGAAACATTTGTATAATTTATTAAACTGTCACCCTGTCTGCTACTGCAGTGCCATTCTGTTTCTTAGATGTGCCATGTTGGAAGTTTAAGTGCCACATGTTTGTGCCGCCTACTGCTATCACTTAGCTTAGTCATCCAGCTACGTTGGTGCAATCTTTTGGCCTAAACTGGATGAAAACAATATTGTGAGCTGTGAGGTGGTCAAAATTTACTGGAAATGAGTGGAAATTCATATTATTGAGCTTAATAATACTATAAAAAGCAATCCCAAATTCTGTGATTTTAGTTGTTTTATGATTTATTTTTTTAAAATACAGATCCAAAACTCGCAAAGGAGGTTTGGTAAAAAAATAAAAATAAAAAAAAATAAAAATACATATCCAAAACACGAAGGAGATACAGATCCAAAATAAGAGCCCAAAACCCGAGATTTGGGCCAGTGCACATCCCTAATTTATATGTGCCAACAACATATGTCTTCAATGTAGTTGTATACTATATATTTGTATTTATTATCCTAAACATTCATTATACTATCATGTTATGCAAATTGAAACCTTTTTATGTTTTCTTATAAAATAAATTGTTAGTTTAAATCTTTAATAATCCTTGACGGTATTGGCTTTCTTAAACACATACTACCAGAGGTCATTACCACTATTAACTACTACAAATTTCCATTTTGGGTTATTTTGGACACCCTGTGTATTGACCTTCAGGCTTGCTTTGTTGTATGCGCTTTTAAGGTATTTTCCTACATATTTTTCATTTGATGTCAGTTTTATAACCTTCGTTACCTGCATATGTACAGTATGAATAAAGATTTCCTGAGCATGCATACACACTGTGCTCTGTGTTTAGCAGCAGTACAGGGGCAGCTACAAGTGTATTAGTCTAGTGCAGGGGCGGCCAAAACGTTGATTGACCGGTCATTCGCATACAGTCAACAAGTAGATTGCTGTGGATGGCAAGCAGCATCCAATAAGAAACAGGCTGATTCTTAGTAGTTTGCTATGCTGAAGAAGCGGCTGACTGTAGCCATGGCTATCCCTGTTGGCTGTCATTTGTGACAGCAATAGTGAATAAGGATCAGGCTGATTCTTAATGGCTTAGGTCAGGGCCTTACGGCTTAGTGTGCCATTGTGATGCATGTTATGCTAGGAGTGTGCCTGGCTCTTCCTCCTGCCCAACTTCAGTGGGGAGAATTCCCTGCACCTGGCTAGCACCAGTGGCGACTCCTGAGCCCCAGACTTGCTGCCCATGTCCCAGCTGCCCACCCTCAACTCCCCAAAGCAGGTGGCCAGCATGTGCAAGATGGTATAGGAGACCAGGGACATTAAAGGGTTGGGGTACTTCCTGTGGTACCTGCCCATGGTCCCCGGTGCATGTGAAGTCATCACCAAGCATAAGTCCATCTTAAGAGCCAAGGCTGTGGGGGCCTTCCACACTGACAACTTGTCCCGAAGCTGCACCCCTGTCTCAGTGACACCTGACTCCCTGGTATATAGCTGCACTCCATGGTCCCTGTTATATAGTAACACCCACAGGTCCCTGATACTCAGCTGAACCAACAGGTCCCTGGTACTGTATATATCTGTATTGCTGTCTCAGAGATGATTGTTTGCCATGAGGCAATGCCCCCTTTTTGATGTTACACACTCCCTTAAACGGTCAATCACAAAATATTTTACCCATTAGAGTAGATCACCATGTACAAAAGTCTTAATCAGGCCCAGGCAAACTGGCACCATGTCACCTGTAATGGCCACACTACATGTAATACTTTCAGCTTGGGAGAATCTTAACTGTGCCAATATGTATTCAGGCAACCATCTAAAGCTTGCCTGCAGGAAACCATATGAACAGTTTGAACAATGCACATATAGTATGTGCCCACTTTGCGACAATTAATCTTTCATCACAGAGCCAGCACTACAGGAACTTCGAGTTTCCTTTCGATTTCACTGGGTTGCGTTGTTGGGCAGACTGCCCTGCATTGTAGGTGATTAAGTTATTTTACTTGGTAATACAAATAAACTACTGTGGTTAGTGACATGGAACGAACAGTTGACACATTGACCGTTTTGATCATTTTCTTTCACAATTACTGAACATATGAGAAACAGTATATTAAAAAAGCTATATTTAATATTTGAAGACATTTCAAAAGAACATTTCAATCCTTAAAATTGTTGATTTGCTGATAGTGTTTCTAATAGACCCACTAATAGCCAAGGTTTTATGGATATCCATGCTTAAGCACAGGTGACTTAATTAGTACAGTCCCTCTGTCATTGCGATTTAACTAACTGTGCTCAAGCATGGATATCCTTAAAACCTGGAATGTTAGTGTGTCTTAAGGACTGAGGGGGATTTTTAGTAAACATAATTATCTAAAAAAAATCAAGAAAATATGATATTTATCTGTTCTGAAGATAAGTTTGTCTCTTCTCCAGTGACAGTTGCAGCAAAGTCCAAAATTCAAATAGGGGAGCAACACTAATTGCCACCCCAAACACTGCCAAACATCACCGCCCGGGACTCACTGGCAGTTGGTGTGGCTCCCCTATTTGAATTTTGGACTGTACTGCAACTGCCACTGTAGAAGAGACAAACTTATCTCCATCACCAGAAAACATTAATATCACATTTTTCTGATATTTTTTTTTTTTACATAGTTATGTTTATTAAATATCCCCCTGAGTTCGAGAAGCACTGGTTTATGCAGTACACATGGCAGTCCAGTCACTGGAAACTGGTAATTTCTGTAGAATTATTTTCAGACAAGTGGAAAGTTTAGCTAATAAACCATGAGCTGAATATGCCTACTGTACATTCTATCTAACCTTTATTTTTAGGCTGACAGGCTTTTAGTAGGAATACTCTGCCATAATGTGCAATCAGTTCACAAAGAAACTTTCATTGGAAAAGTAAGGTAATTCTATAGCAAAAATAGATTTTATTTAAAAGAAACTTTAAAGTTAGCACCTATTCTGGAGGATAAGAAGTAATGGATCTCAGTAAAAGTGATAATAGATGAAAAGTACATTACAAACTTATATGGACAAGAACATTGGTTTCAGTCGACAGTGCTTTAGCTTTAATATCTGATCCAGACTTACAGTACTCCTACGGAGTATTTATCTCAAACACCATCTTGGCTTTCTTTATAGTGATTTTAGTAGTTTGTAGACCTTTCTGCAATAGTACTACGTGCCTGTTACTTTCTTGTGTATAATATACAGTCTATATTAAAAACTGCAACTGTCTAAATATGTACATTTATATAATGTTATTTGTTTACAAATCATAAAAATAAATTGTTTAGATTAATCATGAATCTCTGCAAAATATTATATAAAAATATCCTGTATAATAAAAAGCTAACGCTGCTCCTGATCTCTATGGAGGGAATTCAAGTGTGTTGCGCTCCGTCGGCCACTAGATAGTGCCCGACGGAGCAATTCAAGCAGGCACTGACATTACTGTTATGTTGTTCCCTCATTTTGATTGGCTGGTAACTAACTAGTTTTAATATAATGCCTAACTTCCCACCTGGCTAGCACCATCTTATTACAGAAGATTAACTTGGATATGACAGAGCAGGGCTATAGGAAGGGTGGTGCATCTTGTTCTGCTGCTCAGAGCACAATGCCGTTGGTTGGCACAGCCACTGCCCTCAACATGCTATACTCATCCGCCACCACAAGCTGAATAGCCTAACTTGCCATAATACATGATAGCAGTGACGTGCGGTGAGGTACTAGCACTAGCTAGCATTAGAGTCAAATTTACACACATTATACAGTATACATATATCGCATCCCGACCGCTGGGATACCGATACCAACGTGTATATATATATATGACATTGTATATAAGTGGTAAACTTACCTAAATACCCCTCATCCGTCCATGGCGCCAGAGGTCCGCCCGCCACGCTCAGTGATAAGTGACGTCATCACGGGTCGACGAATCCCGGCGTCACGGAGGGAACCCACCTGTGCAGTGATTACAATTGATTAATAAACATGAAGAACAGACATCACAATACAAAAATATAAATAAGTGGATAAAAAATCTGCATCGCTGTTAAAAAGTAGGCATCATAGTATCAAGATAATTCATAAATCGAATAACCATTGACATACACTTATTATATAACAACTTCCCATATTAACATAGCCAATAAGCAGTGAGGGAAAGACTACCACACACACTGCTTGGATGCACACAAACATTCAGGTGGCAAGGGATTAACAAGTGTTACAAAAATGTAACTATTGATGTGCAATGGTAACAGAGATATATTACATGTTACAACTTATGAAAAAAGAGACAGAATACAGAGGATAGCAGCAATATTAAGTACTAAAGTGCTAGAGTGGAGAATAATGCAACTACAAGAAGCATGATAAACCCGTTTGTTCATTTAACCCCTTTGGAGACAAGGTGTCAAGTAGGAAAATCCACTTGGCTTCAGCTTTAACTAAAAGTAACCCCCTGTTACCCCCGCAGGTCAGTGGTGGGATATGATCAATAATTCGATGTTTCAATACTGCCAAAGAGTGGCGGGCATTAACGAAATGACGAGCAACTGGCTGGTCACTATGACCTGCAGCCAGCGCTGCTCTGATGGAAGCTCGATGTCCAGCCATCCTTTATTTAAACATGCATTCAGTCTTTCCCACATAATGTAACCCGCAGGGGCAACTAAGGAGGTAGACCACAAATTTGGTTGTGCATGTGACCCAATGGTATATTTTATACCGTTTACCTGAATATGGGTGATGGAATGAATCCCCCGGCTGCATATGGCTGCAAGTAGTGCAGCCTAAGCAGCGGAAACACCCAGGCTTAGATATACTTAGAAAGCCGGTGGTGTTGTCATGTTTAGAGCTAGGGAGTTGTATGTTGGTTTTAACCAAATGGTCCCTAAGATTTTTCCCACGTTTGTAGGCAGGCATGAGTTGTGTGCTAGATAAAGATGTAAGGTTCTTATCGGCCTGTATGATGGGCCAAAATTTGTTTGAAATTTTTTGAATAGTATTACTATGGGTATTGAATTTATTAACCCAAATCATCTTATTATCATGAATTTTTTTAACAGCTGTATTCAATGTAACTGAACGAGGAGTTTTGAGAACTTTCTGTTTAAGAACTTCTAGATCAGCAGCTGCATAACCCCTAGTGATGAATTTAGAAATCAAAGTGTCTAATCTTGGTATTAGTTTAGATTCATCACTCACAGTCCTCCTAATTCTAAGCATTTGTGAGTAAGGGAGACCCCTACGTAGTGGGGTAGGGTGATGGCTCGATGCTAACAGGATACTACTCCTATCAGTAGGTTTAACATAGAGATCTGTAGTAATTTTGTTATTGATGACCTCAATATGCACATCCAAAAAATCCACCATCTTTGAATCAATGTGGAAACTGAACTTAATGGGAGAGGATGATGCATTATGGGTGATCAACAGATTTTCTAATAAATCGCGTGGTCCTGTCCAAATGAGAACTAATCTGCGTAGAAGAAAAGAATAATGCATCCTCCACCTGGAACATAAATGCGTTAGCAAATAAGGGTGATACATTGCTGCCCATTGAGCAACCACGGAGCTGTAAAAAAAATTCATTATTAAAGATATAATAATTTCGTTCAAGAGATAATTGTAACAGTTGAAAGAATAACTCAGTGTCTGGGCCACGGTAGATGCAATTGTCAGTGATGAGAGAGCGCACTGCTTGTATGCCCTCAGTATGAGGAATACAGGTGTATAAATTATTTACATCTATCGTGACCAGAAAACAATTAGAAGGTACACAATCAATCTCAGACAATGAGTTAAGCAAAGTTGTAGTGTCCTTCAAATAAGTTTTCTTAGATTGAATACATGGCTGTAAAAAATAATCAAGGTAAACAGAAATAGCCTGAAAAAGGGAACCTCTAACAGAAATAATAGGTCTAGGTGGTGGATTGTGGCTGTCTTTGTGGATTTTGGGATGGGAATAGAATATTGGAACAATGGGAAATGGTGTGACAAGGGCTTCATATGTGGATTGTGAGAGTTTATTCTCAACGACCGCAGACTTCAGAAGTTTGTCCAATTTTTCCTTAAATGGCTTAGTAGGATCAGACCTCAATTTTTTATATGTAGATTTGTCATCCAGATGTTGATCTAAAGCTTGGACATAGTCGACCGTGTTCTGAATGACGATGGCACCGCCCTTATCCGCCGGGCAGATCACCACATCTTCATATCCAGAGAGTTTAAAGAGAGCCTCCCACTCAGGTTTCGTGAGGTTGGAATATCCAGTGTCATACTGGTGAATAGATGAAGCGACCTGATGGTCAACAGTATTACAGTACATTTTGATCGCTTGATTGTGGGATAAAGGGTCAAATTTGGACTTTTTCTTCAGAATTGCTGGCAAATCTGGCGGTGTAGCCGAAGCAGATTTATTAAAGTGTTCCTTTAAGCATAATTGTCGTCCAAGTTTGAACTGCTCTACTTTCCATTCGAATGGATCCAATTTGGTGGTGGGACAAAATTAAGACCCAAAGATAGTATTTTGTTCTCAATAGGCGAAAACGTCCGGTCAGAAAGATTGAAAATTATTTCCGTTTTGAGTATGGACGCCGCTTTGCATTGCGACCTTTTCCCTTGGCCCCCCCGCCTCGTGAACTGCCGTCTGGGTCGGCTAGCTGGGCCCGGGTACGTACCGCTAAAGGGGGCCGACCTGAGGTGGTGGTATGAGGTTCTATATCACTGGTGGAAGCACCCCCCTCAGTAGATGACTCTGTGTCGAATTGTGCCATATTGTAGCGGTTGTATGGTTTTTGCCTCGGAGGTCTACGATGCGTGGATACACCAGAAATCCAAGGATATACCAATTTCTTGGCGTAATCATTATTTACTTTATCAAGTTTGTCCCTTTATATTGGATCAGATCTTTACGGTATTTGTCAATGTCCAAAGACATTTTTTCCAGCCAATTATTGGACGAATCGGCTTCCAAAGTTGCTTTATGATTATTTTCAAACGTTTCAATTTGAGTGCGTATATTGCTGAGCTCTCTGGTTACCTCCTCGATCACCAAAAGGATTAAATCATATGAACATTTATTTAAAATAAGGATCCTTTTCTTACAGAATGCAGCATTAAAACGCCCAATCGTGGGTATATTCTTAATGCGAAACCCACGGGGTATCTTACCCTCCCTATGATAGTCGGATAAGGTTACCCCATGGTAGAAAAAGTCCTGTTCCTTCCGCTTAAGTTTAGGTAGATCCCGATAAAGGTGTAAATTATCCAAACAACCTCCAGTAACTGTAAGATTCTCTTTAAAGCGAATGTTGGTGGCATCCGTTTCAGAGTAACTGAATGTTTCCCCCTGGGGAATATCAATCGCTGCTACCAGTGCATCCAAATCTGAATCCATATGTGTGGGCATGATCAATCTCTAAGAAGCACTGCAGCCAGCAGCATATAGCAAATAAAGTGAACAAACACCCACAGTGAGAGTGATGGGATCCAGGTGATGAAACAGAGATTGCTGTGGGGTGCCCGCAATGTACAACACAGTTCCAGCATGGAGATGTGTGTGTGTAAAATACAAATAGTCGGTTAGCGGCACTCCTCAATGCAAAGTACAGAGGCTGGTGAAACGCCGGTGCCCTCCATTAGTGACCGTGCAGTCACCCATATTAACAAATGTTCTGTAGGTGGCACTCACGGCTCCAAGAAAAAAGAGACAGAACACTGTCTGGTTTGTATCAACGTTTCAATGTTTCTAATTAAACATTTTCATCAGGATAACAAAGTGACAGTGGTAAACTTACCTAAATACCCCTTGACAAAGGTTATATGTTAACCGAAACGTTGCACAATGGGGGTAATTCCAAGTTGATCGCAGCAGGAAATTTTTTAGCAGTTGGGCAAAACCATGTGCACTGCAGGGGAGGCAGATATAACATGTGCAGAGAGAGTTAGATTTGGGTGGGTTATTTTGTTTCTGTACAGGGTAAATACTGGCTGCTTTATTTTTACACTGCAATTTAGATTGCAGATTGAACACACCACACCCAAATCTATCTCTCTCTGCACATGTTATATCTGCCTCCCCTGCACTGCACATGGTTTTGCCCAATTGCTAACAGAATTCCTGCTGCGATCAACTTGGAATTACCCCCCATGTCTGTATGTATGCAAACCCTGTGAAACCTTGCATTTATTGGTACTGTGAGTATGGTATAAAAATGTTCTGAGCAAACTTTAAAAGTGACTTGGAGAGTGCCTATTTTTTTGGACTTTGTTTATATACTGGAATCACTCTGAATAGGGGATTAACCTGTATAGTGCACCCCACCGTCGGGTACTCTGATGAGAGTGCTGGACTTTCTATCTATCTATCTATCTATCTATCTATCTATCTATCTATCTATCTATCTATCTATCTATCTACATATTTACGTTGGCATCGGTATCACAGTGGTCGAGATGCGATAGCGGCATAAAGTACAGACACTCAGGGCAGTCAAGAGCCGGGCTGGGCCCAGGTACTTTTCAAGGGGCGAGGCCTAATCACAGGAGGTGTGGTTATGTACCATTAGAAAAAAATACTGAAAAAAAATAGTATTTTAAGCACATCAATGGCCACACTGCATACCTCCCAACATGACCCTCTCCAGGAGGGACACAATGCTCTGCTTCTGGACTTTCTCTTTCTCTATGATTGCCGGCACCTGTGTTGAACAGGTAAATGGATAAGAAAGGTGTTTCACCACAGGTGCTGGCAATCATACATTATTTGGGAAGACCAGGAGCAGAGCATTCTGTCCCTCCTGGAGAGGGTCATGTTGGGAGGTATGACACTGCAGCCCAGTACACAGCAGCCCAGTACACAGCAGCGTGTGTTGGGCTGAGGAGAAGAGCTGCAGCTGCTGCTGCCAGGTAAAAGGGAGGGAGCCAGGGCCCCCTCTGAACCCTCACTGGGCCCCTCCATCAGACCTGGGCCCAGGTAATTTGTACCCTCTTCCATCCCTCTCTTGGCATCACTGCAGACACTGGCTAATTTTAAAAGCTATCCCTGATCCCTAAACCCCCTAACCCGCAACCTAAACCTGTAATGTGATTGAACGATTAAGTAATCAAATACTGCAAAATGAAGAGTTTGACAACCTAATTGCCCAATAACATTCAGCAATTAAGGCAACAAACATATCAGTTTAATATTTTTGTTGTCCTATTTGAACAATAGCCAGAATGTTTTGACATTTATAAAAAAAAATTGTATGACATACTACTATATACATTAATTACGTTTGCATATATGCTTTAATATTTTTGTTAGTGTTTAAAAGGGGAGTGATAAAGTAGCAAACAATCTGCTCCTATCTGCCATGTCACAGGCTGTGTTTGTAAAATGAAAGTTATGAGTTTTTTTTGTTGGTACTTTAGCACTCTACATTTAAACACTTTCAAAGTGATGCTACAGCAATACATATATGATATAGCCCTTTAAAAAAACTTAACACACAATTTTTTTCAAAGAAATTTATACTTTAAATTAAACATAATTTTTTAAAAAAAAATCAACAATTTTTTTTTTAATACAGTCATTTCTGCAAGGAGGCCCTGCATGTGCTCCTCCCGGACTCTCGCCCGCATTTTTCTGTGGACCTCCATTTAGTCCGCATACTTATGAGCATTTGAGACATATGGGCCCATGCAGCCTATGCGTAGGTCCATAACGACTGTGAGGAGCCGCAGCTCCGTTATACTAAAAGCGGCAGCTCGCATGGTGCCAATGGCGTATTAATCTAAATAGCGAATATTTATACTGTCTGCCTGCTGTTAATTAGTCACCAGCTGTGATGCTCATAAATACAAATTAGCTTTATTGATATTAATACACATTAACAGTATGGCTCGTGCTCTCGGTTGTGGACGCAATTGCGAGTGTATGCTTCTGTAAGTGTTTAGTTCGCAAAATGCTTACAACTCAGCTCTGACTTTCAATCAACTGAACATTGCAGAATTGTAGAATTTGGATTATATTTCAGTTTTGATTAAAAAAAATAAAAATAAAATAAAATCAGTACATATACACTTAAGCCACATTAATGTATCACAAACAAACACATAGGCATCAACATTTACACATTCCCATAAAGAATATGGTAATGTGTAAACAGGGCCGGCTCCAGGCCTACTAGCACCCTGAGCGAGAAAATGTAAAAGCACCCCCCCCCATGCGCGCGCCGAAGGCGCTCGCGCTCCCGGTAAAGTGGGTGTGGCCTCTGGAAAAGTGGGCGTGGCCTCATAACTTCATATCCTCAAACTATAAACATATTTTCACACAATTAGCAGCCTTACACATAGTCACAGTAGTGTTCCTTACACACAATGTCTCCAGTATAGTGCCAGATACACATAATGTGCAGTGCCAGATAGACATGACATGCCCCCCAGCAGTGCCAGCTACACATGACATGCCCCGCAGCAGTGCCAGCTACACATGACATGCCCCGCAGCAGTGCCAGCTACACATGACATGCCCCGAAGCAGTGCCAGCTACACATGCCATGCCCCGCAGCAGTGCCAGCTAGCCAGCTACACATGACATGCCCCGCAGCAGTGCCAGCTACACATGACATGCCCCCCAGCAGTGCCAGCTACACATGAGTGTTCACTTTTTAGGGCATGGTGCTGATCACAGGGAGGGCACATTTTTAAGTTAGGAGGGCAAAATTATGTACATACTGCTTGTTGTTCCCATACCTATATGTCAAAGAATGGACAGTGCGCGCCTTCGGCGCGTAGCAAAAATTAAGGGGAGTTACTTCGTGGGGAAGGTACGTGGCCACATAATAGTGGCAATTTGCATTACACCACACAGTAGTGCAGCTAATACACACTGCACCAGTAGAACCTCCTATACACTTTGCGTCAGGCACAGCACTGAGACACATTGCACCAGGGAGAGCACTGAGACACATTGCCTAGCCACAGACGCCTAGCGGGAACACTACATGACATGCCCCCCAGCAGTGCCAGCTACACGTGACATGCCCCCCAGCAGTGCCAGCTACACGTGACATGCCCCCCAGCAGTGCCAGCTACACGTGACATGCCCCCCAGCAGAGCCAGCTACACGTGACATGCCCCCCAGCAGTGCCAGCTACATAAATGGCCACACAGTGCCAGATATGCACCCACAGTTCAGATACATAAATGCCCCCAAAGTGCCAGATACATAAATGCCTCCACAGTGCAGATATGCCCCCCACAGTGCCAGATACATAAATGCCCCCACAGTGCCAGATACATAAGTGCCCACACAGTGCCAGATACATAAGTGCCCCCACAGTGCCAGATATAAAAATGCCCACACAGTGCCAGATATGTCCCCACAGTGCCATATATAAAATTGCCCCCACAGTGCCAGATATGCCCCCACAGGGCCAGATACATAAATGCCCCCAGTGCCAGATACATAAATGCCCACATTGCCAGATGCATAAGTGCCCCCACAGTGCCAGATGCATAAGTGCCCCCACAGTGCCAGATAAATGCCCCCACAGTGCCAGAAATGCCCCCCACAGTGCCAGAAATGCCCCCCACACAGGGCCAGATAAATGCCCCCACAGAGCCAGATATGCCCCCAGTGTGCCAGATATGCCCCCAGTGTGCCAGATATGCCCCCAGTGTGCCAGAAATGCCCCCAGTGTGCCAGAAATGCCCCCAGTGTTCCAGATATGCCCCCACGGTGCCAGAAATGCCCCCACATTGCCAGAAATGCCCCCACAGTGCCAGAAATGCCCCCACACAGGGCCAGATAAATGCCCCCAGTGTGCCAGATATGCCCCCAGTGTGCCAGAAATGCCCCCAGTGTTCCAGATATGCCCCCACGGTGCCAGAAATGCCCCCACATTGCCAGAAATGCCCCCACAGTGCCAGAAATGCCCCCACAGTGCCAGAAATGCCCCCACACAGGGCCAGATAAATGCCCCCACAGAGCCAGATATGCCCCCAGTGTGCCAGATATGCCCCCAGTGTGCCAGAAATGCCCCCAGTGTGCCAGAAATGCCCCCAGTGTTCCAGATATGCCCCCACGGTGCCAGAAATGCCCCCACATTGCCATAAATGCTCCCACAGTGCCAGAAATGCCCCCACAGTGCCAGAAATGCCCCCACACAGGGCCAGATAAATGCCCCCACAGAGCCAGATATGCCCCCAGTGTGCCAGATATGCCCCCAGTCAGTGTGCCAGATATGCCCCCAGTGTGCCAGATATGCCCCCCACAGTGCTAGATATGCCCCCAGTGTGCCAGATATGCCCCCAGTGTGCCAGATAAATGCCCCCACAGTGCGATCCATAAATGTTTGACCCCCCCCCCCCCACCACCAAATACCTGAGGCGCTGAGTCTGAGAGGGGGAGGAGGAGTGCTGGCGGGAGTGCTGGCGGGCGGGAGAGTGAGGATCCGAGTGCGGGTGGGCGGGCGGCCACTTGTATGCGCTATGCGCGGCGCCGGCATCTGACGTTAGACACCGGCGCCGCGCAGCGCACGCCGCACACACGGACGGCGGGGACAACGCTGCGCTGCACACACACACAGGTCCGGCTCCAGCTTCGAATATGGCGGCGCCAGCGCGCGGCGCCCATTAAGGGTGGCGCCCTGCGCGGCCGCTCTATTCGAACATGCCTAGAGCCGGCCCTGTGTGTAAAGTAACACATATCCTCTTTGTTATTGTTTTTGTAAACCAAGCTGCCTAAAACAACACTACTTGTCCAGTGTTTTTGTACATTAACTCTCAACATGATCATTTTGACTTTTTACAACATTAAAATATGTTTTATGTTCAGCCACTAACATTGCTGTAAATATGGTTTATACACACACAAATGCACTACAATTGTATATAAGGAATAACATATATCTATATCTATCTATCTATCTATCTATCTATCTATCTATCTATCTATCTATCTATCTATATATATAGATATATATAGATATATATTTATTTATATTTATAGATACACACATTATATACTGCAACCCTTCACCCCATGTAGTCTATACTGTATTCCACCTCCCTGTATAGTATACACTGTGTACTGCACCCCCATATTTAAAATAGTATATACAGCTGCATCCCTCCTTTAGATTATATACCCCCTCCTGTATATTCTATACTATATACCCCTCTCCTGTGATTTATATATTATATACCACTGCAACCCCCCTGTATATTATATACCCCTCCTGTATTTTATATATATATATATATATATATATATATATTCTTTTTTTTTTCTTTTTTTTTGGGTGAGTACCCACAATTAAAATAAACAAAACCAAAAAAAGAATTGTCTGATTTGCTCATACCTGAAATATTGATTCACTATTCTGGCCCTAAGGGCATGGCCATGCTGGGACACGGAGCTCCGCCTCCATGTCCAGCCAACCCCTGGCTCCTCATCGTCTGGGGCCAACACCTCATTTTGTGGCAGCTCCACACGCCTCCTTACAGCAATATTGTGGAGTATTGCACATAGGACCACTATCTTAATAAACAATTTCCGGCGAATACATGAGGTTGCCATCAGTGCGGTGGAACTCACGGAATCGCCCTTTTAAGACTCCGATGGAGTATCAGCTGTCTGGTGGCTGTAAGGGCAGAATTAAATGCTGATTGTCGTCCTGGTGTTGGTGTGCTGTAAGGAGTCATGAGCCAGGGGGTGCAAGGATATCTACGATCTCCTGCAAAAAAACAAAAAAATAAAACAAAAAATATGGTTACCAAATAAAAATCCACAAAACTTAACCTTTGCACAAAACTTTCATCTTTTCATGTGGCACAAACTCACCCAAGAGCAACGTGTCTTGGCCTTCTCCAACATGCTTAATCTTTGCCATATCCCTGATTGCCGAATCACGTGGGAATCATGGGCACTTCCTGGGTACCAGGTGTTCTTGGAAAGGATCTGGAGGGATGGGCCACAAACAACAATCACATTCAAAGAGTGGAACAATTTTCTGTTCCTAAAGATTTCTTCATTATGCGTTGGTGCCACAAGTGGAACATGTGTCCCATCCGCTACCCCAATAACATGTGGGAAGCGACTCCCCCCTTCACGGAATTGCCACTTCACCACAGCGAGGGACTCCATATCCAATGGTATTGATATGAACTGCTTAGTTCTTTTTAGGAACACAGCTATTACGTGCCTCAGGATCCTTGAGAGTGCGGCCTGGGAGACGCCTACCAGGACTCCTACTATATGCTGGTAGGACCCTGAGGCGCAGAAATGTAAGACAGCAATGAATTGTGTCAGTGGTGGAATTGATGTTAGGATGCTGAATTGTACTGTCTAGATCACTCTCTATTATTGAGAGAGTTTCTAGGATGACATGAGGGGACAGCCTATAGCGCTGCACCACTTCGTCATCTGGCATTCCAAAAAGACTGACATGGGTTCTAAAGATACGAGGCCTTGCACACCTCCTTGGCCTTCGAGGATGAGGGGCAGGTTGGGGTTGGCCGTATAAAGCATACAGGTATGTAGCTTCCGACAACTGAAATGCACATTTAACAGAGTGTTAAATCATAATCCAATGAGTGTTAACAAACATTCTTGACAAAAAAAATAATATTCAAAGAACTACTTACAGATGTGGTATAATCCATATATAAATTGTGCACAACATGAGGAAAGGAACATTGTTAAAATTTAGGACTAAAATCAATGCAAGTAACATTTAAAAAAAAAAAAAAAATCACAACAACACAATTAGCATGCATATACTTACCAGACAAAACCACCACAAGTAAACTACATCAAAATGCAGATAAACAACAAAACAAGGCTACTTCGGCCCTAAAAAATCCAATATTAAATCTGCCTTGAGAAAAAATAAAATACAAATTAACACACTAATAGAAACCAACAGCCCACCACACAACACACACCTAGGGACATGCATACACTTACCCACAGATGAGTAAGAAAAAATAAATAGGCAAAAGGCCACAAAAATCAACAGAAATAGCCTACTTTGGCTTTATAAGAAAAAAACAAATGATGCTGCCTTCAGGAGAAAGAGAAATAAGTATAATAAAAACACACATAGAAGAAAATACAACCTACCACACAACACACACCTAGAAACATGCATATACTTACCCGCAGATAGATATAGTGTTGTTCCCTTGATAATAAATGTCAAAATTTTAATAAAAAAAACCAAAACAGTCAGGTCATCCACACTACAAACAACATACAATACAAACCAACACAAAACAAAACCACAGGAATACACGTGCATTGTTTGTGCTACGTGCTGTGCGACCGCAATACACCCAAAAAAAAAATGCACTGCACCATGAGACACTACACAGAGACGTGTTGCAAACACACGCTGTGCTGTGCTAACTCACACAATCATCACCATACAACATACTGTACCTACCATCCCCAAGCTGCCAATGAAAATAAAAAACATTTGAAATAGAAAAAATGCAACCTCTAGACGGCCCCATTAAACCAGTAGAATACCCAGAAAAGTCCTAGTAGAACCAATATGCCACTGTGTACATCTTGTGAAACACAGAAAAACCTCTGCTACATTTTATAGGCTTATAAAATTATTTTGTACTCATACCCAAATGTTTAAAGAGAGCTACAGTACTTGCTTAACGTAATTTTCTTGTATGGGTAAATAGGAAATATATTGTAATATATGAGGTGACTATTACATAATGAGACTGCATATGTAAAAAATAAACCATACTTAAAAAGGGAGTGGGGGAAAATTGATCTTGGACTATCCCAAACAGTTTTGCAAATTTCACCCCTCTCGCACAGATAGTTTACTGTCACACAGTGTTCACCAGGACCTGATTAACCAATAGGCTGATAAGCCTGCAGCCTGGAGCGTTGGGTCCTGGGGGGCGCAGCGCCGGCACAATAGATTGCGCTGGGATAGGAGCACTTCCTTGTGCCGCTAGAGTTGGGGGGTGAGCAAGGTCTCGTAAGATCTCCCCTGGGAATTGTGGGAGCAGCAGTGCCTGCTGGGATTGCTGGTGTCACAGAGGCAGGGACGTCGGGATGAGGAGATCCTGTGAGAGCCGCAGCTGGTTCTGCTGCCGAGGCTGTGACACTGCGTGATCAACGGTGCCTGCTGGGAATGCCAGTGTCACCAAGGCAGGGACACCGGGAAGAGGAGATCCTGTGAGAGCCACGGCTGACTCCACTGCCGAGGCTGTGATTGCTGCTACTGCCGCTGTTGCCAGCACTGCAAGGGTGGTAAGTGGCAGCATTTATGGAACTAAGACCCGAGCCTGTTACAGATTTTTATCTGAGTGTGAGTGAAAAAAATTGCTGGTGGGGAAAGGGGGGGGGGGGGGGGCACTTTTATGTTAGCTTAGGGTGACTGGAACCCTTAATCAGGCCCTGGTGTTCATAGAGGTTGTGTTTTTCCTGTGTGTCATAAAAATTCTTAGTTCAAAATTATAACGTGTTAACCTAATATTTTTAGTTAAATTGAACAAAACGCCCACTTAATCTATGTCATGTGCACTTATATTTGAGTGGCACAAAGCATTTAGTGACAGTCATGAGGATTTCAAAGATGATGAACATCCCAGAAGGCCAAAATTGAGAAAATGGTAAGAATTGACCATTCACTCAGCATCCAAATGATAGCAGAAATGGTAAACATTGAAAAATAATCTGTTAGTCAAGTTTTGAATCAAGATGTTAACATGACAAAAGGTTGTGCTAAGATGGATCCAAGGCTTCTCATTGCTGAGCTGAAAGAAAATCAAAGGCAAATTTGTACAGACATTTTGGAACAAATTGAAGCAGATTCAAATTTTATTGATAAAGTTATTACCTGTGATGAAGCATGCACTGGAAAACACCATCATCACCAAGAATGAAGAAAGCACATAATAGAAAATCCAAATTCAAAGTCATGCTAATTCTGTTCTTTGATATCAAGGGTGATATTTTTGGTAGACTGGGTACCAGAAGGTGCAACAGTGAATCAACATTACTACAAAAGTGTTATAGAAACTTTGCAGAAAAGAATTAGAAGAAAGAGGTGTGAAGCAGTTTTTGGCTGAGAAACAGACTGCAGTGCTAGAACACCCTCCATACTCACCATACCTAGTAAAGTGTGACTTCTTTCTTTCCACTAAAGCCAAATCTGTACTCAAGGGCCCCATTTTGCATCAGTTACTGAGGTAAAGAAGAAAACGACTGAGCTGTTGAGACAGCTGAAGGATAATGAGCTACAGCATGGCTCTGACCAATGGAAAAAAAGAATGCAGTGGTGTGTGAATAAAGAAGAAGAGTACATAGAAGGGGAATGGAGTTAAAATGTACATAATATAATTAAACGTAAAAATAGCATGTCTTATTTAATAGACACACCTTGTTCAGTATATTTTATTTGCTATACACTTTTTATGTTGAGACAAGTAAGTTATTACATTACTTCAGTGGTCTGAATCTTCTGTAAATGAAATGTCACATGAATACTTAATGTAATGAAAAATTACCCCCGTGTTTTAGTTTTGGATCTGTATTAGCGCCATGTTTTTGTTTTGGATTCGCACAATATGGGTCTTTTTCTGTTTCTACATTATTATTAACCTAAATAACATTAAAAACACACGGCAGTTATTTCTGTTAAAAAACAGTTTGCAAATTAGTAATGTTTTAGCAATAACATAATCAAACCAACTCACAAGTACTATCAATTGAAAACAATACAACATGGAAATTTACTAAGAATTTATTGAGCAAGCAAAGAAAAAACGTAAGCTGTGTGTAAAATAGCCACAGCAGATGTGATTGTCCCCTATACAAGTGTGCATGCCCCCAGCACATGCCTATTCTCAGTGCCCAGTCTGTACCTCCCTCCTGGGGGCCCTGGGCCACTGATGAATGGCACCCTATGCAAGTTGTAAAGCCATGATTAGTCAGCCTATTTGTTGAGCAACTCTCCAAAATCTCACCATCCGTTATGTACCTGTGGAGTACAGTGCGGTATACTTTGGGAAATGCAATTATATATTGAAGAAAATACAATGATGAACACACAGTATGGGTTGAAAACAGTGGAGGTTGGATACAGTGTGGATTTCAGTGCAAGTCAGATACAGTGTGGGTCAGATACAGTGCGGAATACAGTGCAGGTTTGAAACAGTGTGGTTGGTTACCTTGTGGGTTACAGTGTGGGTCAGATACTGTGTGGGTTGGATGCAGTGTGGGTTACAGTGCAGGTAGGATTCAGTGTGGGTTGTATACAGTGTGGACCAGATGCAGTGTGGACCAGATACAGTGCGGTTAACAATGCAGGTCAGATACAATGTGCGTTGGATAAAATGTGGGTTACAGTGTGGGTCAGGTAAAGGATGGGTCAGGTACAGTGTGGCTTACAGTGCAGGTCAGATACAGTGTGGCTTGGTTACAGACAGTGTGGGCTGCATACAGTGCAGGTCAGATGCACTGAGATACAGTGTGGGTGTGATACACTGATAGTGCACTTACTGTGACAACGGGTGCTGGCAGTGTCCTCAGTGCAGGAGTGCCAGAAGTGTCCTCTGTGTGGGGGTGTCCTTAGTGCAAGGGTGCGGGGAGGTGTTCTCAGTGCTGTGGTGTTGGCAGTGTGAGGGTGCTAGTGGTGTTCTCAGTGCAGGGGTGCAGGTGCTGTCCTCAGTGTGGGGGTGCTGGTGGTGTCCTCAGTGCAAAGGTGCCGGCAGTGTCAGCAGGGTGAGTTTGCCAGCAGTCTCGGCTGTGTGGTGTGACTGTAGTGTCAGCAGTGCAGAGGTGCTGGCAGTGTCCTCCGTGCATGAGTGCTGGCAGTGTTAGCAGTGCAGGGGTGCCAGCAAGCGTTGGCAGTGCATGTGTGATGGTAGTGTTAACAGTGTGGGGGTACCAGCAGTGCAGGGGTGTTGGTAGTGTTGGCAGGGTGGGGGTACCAGCAGTGATAGGGTGCCGGCGGTGTCAGCAGTGCGGTGGTGGCTGACAACTTATGTCCACTCTGTCTGCCCTGCTGTGCCCATTGAGGTTAACGGGGTAGCTCTTATTTGCTGTGAGATGTGATTGACGGTGCTCTCAGCCAGTCAGTGGTTACCCTGTTGCTTTCAATTGGATTGGTGCCCAAATCCAAAACCTGTGAGATCCATGGGAGGATGGCATTTTTTGTCCAATTGATATCTGAGGCAGGGTGGCAGATCCAAGCCCAGACTCTGATCCCCTAGGATTATGGAAGTTCAGTTCTCTGAGAATCGAGCCCGCTAAACTCTAATGATTTGTGTAAAAAAAAGTATTTTCTAACAGTGTCTCACATTGAGTTAAAATTAAAATAAAATGTACATACAGCTCACAAAAGGTAACCTAGGAGATGTGAAAATAATCTTATGTCGAAAAATGAAACTTCAGCTTCAATTCAAAGGATTGCTGTATATTCAGAGCTGTCTAACAAAAATAACAAAGCTATGTTTTATATGTCTAACATTTCCAATTCACATTGTTTAACATTGTTTAAATGAGAAGGACTTACTGTAGGTCATTTGGATGACAATTTGTCTTTCAGCTCAAATCTTTTCCTAGTCACAGGTCACAGCAGAAATAGCCTTCAAAATGTATTTTCTTTGTATTGTGGCCCTGAGTTTGGTGTACTTCTATATAAATATTAGAGAAGAGCGGGTCCGGTTCTCTGAGAACCGGACCCACCCGAACATTGCGATCCGAAGCAGGATCCAAGTATGACTCAGATCCCAAAGCAAGGCAAAACTAATCCTCCCGCTGTTGTATTTTTGTGGCTTTTTGGATTCTGTAAAAGGACCCTAGTGATCACCTCATTTTCACTCCAGCTGTGGAGCTTGTAAAGTGATGCTGTGTCCGTGCTTTGTCCATCCAGGGGTGCTGTGTTGTCAATCCAGGGGTGCTGCTGTGTTGTCCATCAAGGGGCTGCTGTGTTCATTCAGGTGCTCTGCCACAGTTTAAAAAAATAAAAGTTTAAATTATAATTTTTCTTTTTTTTGTGCTGTACCACAGAGCATTATACTATTATGTTTCATATACAAGTACTGTGACACTGCCAGTCAGACCTCAGTGTAATATTAATACAGGCATTTTGACGCTGCAGGTCAGACCACAGTGTAATATATTTATTCAAGATTTTTGATGCTGCAGCTTGTACCCCAATTTCATCCAAGTATTGTGACACTATAAGTGATACCGCAGTGTAATATTCATACACGTATTGTGACACTGTAGATCAGTGATGGCTAACCTTGACACCCCAGCTGTTGTTGAACTACACATACCAGCATGCCCTGCATCAGTTTTGCTATTTGGCCATGCTAAAACTGATGCAGGGCATGCTGGGATGTGTAGTTCAACAACAGCTGGAGTGTCAAGGTTAGCCAACACTGATGTAGATGATACCCCTAATTTCATCCAAGTATTTTGACACTGTATGTGTTACCACAATCTAATATTCATGCATGTATTGTGACACTGTATGTGTTGCCGCAGTGTAATATTAATACATGTATTGCGACTAGAGATGTGCGGCGGACACTTTTCTGGTTTTGTGTTTTTGTTTTGGATCTGGATCTCTATTCGTGTTTTGGACCTGGATTAGTTTTGCTAAAATCACTGTGTCGGGTTTTGGTTTTGGATCTGGAATTTTTTGAAAAAAACATAAAAACAGCTAAAATCACAGAATTTGGGGGTAATTTTGATCCTACAGTATTATTAACCTCAATAACATTCATTTCCAGTCTATTCTGAACACCTCACACCTCACAATATTGTTTTTAGGCCAACAGGTTGCACCAAGGTAGGTGGCCCATCACACCTGGCCCATCTAGGAGTGGCACTGCAGTGACAGACAGGATGGCAGTTTT
The DNA here is from genome assembly GCF_028390025.1 of Pseudophryne corroboree. Lineage (NCBI taxonomy): Eukaryota > Metazoa > Chordata > Amphibia > Anura > Myobatrachidae > Pseudophryne > Pseudophryne corroboree. Next base: position 498,959,031 of record NC_086449.1, on the reverse strand, counting down.
ATAAAATAGGTTTCAAAGAGCACATAATGCAATGAAAAAAAAGGGGTGCAAGATGGAATTGTCCTTGGGCCCTACCACCCACCCTCATGCTGTTTAAACATGGCATGCACAGTTTAATAAACCCATCATTTCAGCGACAGGTGGTCCCAATTGGAAAAGCTCACCAAGTTCTCCGAATCATGGCTAACTATAAACATACCACCTCCTTCTTTGATGACTTTTCACATTATGAGAAGAGGCAAGAGGAAGAGGACAGTGTCAAGAAGGTGATTAAAAATTAGGCACAAGCAATCAGGAACAACACACAGGCTTTCACCTCCACTCCTATATTGGTGTGGAACAGAAAGGACTTTAACCAAGCAAATATATAATTACCACATTACTGGACAAGCTGAAAAACTAGGAGCCAAAGTCTCCGTATTTGTTCCCCCTTCTCCATTTTCAGGGATTAAGATGATCTCGAATTTAATGTTGAGATGCAAATATACTGGTGTATACCACAGGATCAAGATTGGATAGTTTCCCCTCCAGATTCTGGAGACTTATTTTGTGAAAATCTCATGGGTTTCTTTTTATCCATTTTTTAATTGCATTTTTATTTACATATTTTGTGGCAGATGCCTTATTTTCGTTTTTCACAGTTCCCAGTTACATGCATGTAAGCATACCTGTGTGTCCCGGTTACACGCATGCAAGCATACCTGTGTGTCTTGTTTATTTTATTCAGATTTTATTTTAAAATAAATCAGCCCCTTAGATGTTTTTGCAGCCCCTCCTGAGCCCCCACAGCAGCCCCGGGTTAGGCAAGTCGAGTTCGGGTGGGTTCGGTAAATTATTAAGCAGGACTGTGCAGTGAATTTTTTTGTTATTGAGCCCCTGCCCTAGTGGAGGTTACCACTCTACAGTCGAAACTCATTTCATACTATAAGTAGGACTGTGGGAGGAAGCAATGCTAACCTCTGTGCCAACAGCATGCCTCAGCCTGGCAAGCTAAACATCTTACTGGTTGTAAGCCACCATGAGACTCCATACTGGGCCTTATTCAGTAACTGCTTGTGCCTCACAGGAGCTCTAGGCCCATCTAGTGCTGCAGTGCAACGGAAAGCTGATGCAATACAAGATCACTGAAAATCTGTTCTTCTAACACCGCTAGGTCTTGCGATAACTCTATGCAGCCCTTACATTGTACAATTATTAAGGAGAAAACATTTACAAAATAAAGGAAAAGTACCCTGTACAACAAATGCGCATCTTGTAAATACTCCTAAAATGTGGAACATTAATAATAAATCAAAATTAAGGTTGACTAATTGGAGCCATTCATTTGAGTGAGTCCCTAATATGAAATAATTGAGAAGAACCTCTTTAATGCTGGGTACACAGGGCACACTAGAAGGTGTAGATGAGCGGGTTCAGACAGGGCACCCCTGAAATTATATGGCATACATATAGACATAGGTGTGTTTGGAAAATCTAGTTTTCTCTGGCAGTTGCGCTGGATTATGATTCTGTCTCTTCTGAGTCTGACTGACTTTGGCCACAAATGTGGTCTCATTGGAAAACACTTCATCAAAATTGCAATTTCCATTTCCACCTTTGCGGCTATATGTTTTCACAAATCTGGTTGTGATGTTGAAGCTTGTTTCATATTCTGCTTTAGGCATAATTTAAACCTAGGATCAAGTACAGCAGCACCCATGGACTTAAACGGCAGTGGGGCACCACCACTGGACTGATAGGGCAGAGGGGCAGCACCCCACATATGGCAGCACCCCTTGAATGATGTGGCAGACAAAGAAAAGACATGCAAGATGGAATTGTCCTTGGGCCCTCCCACCCACCCTTATGTTGTATAAACAGGACATGCACACTTTAACAAACCAATCATTTCAGCAACAGGGTCTGCTACATGATTGTGGCTGAAATGATTGCTTTGTTTGGGCCACCACCAAAAAAACAAGCAATTAATCTCTTCTTGCACAAACTTGCTCTACAGAGGCAAGATGTTTTCCTCATCCTCATCCTCCGATATCTCCCCCCCTTCAGTATTTACATCCTCATCCCCACAGAGAAATAATTCCACACCGAAAAGGGGATTTTTTTGTATTTTTCCCAGGCATGACAATGGGCTTTTTCATCCCATGGCCAACAACTGTCTCCACTGGGGCCTTATTCAAACAAACCACATCATTTAGGTGTCAGTGGATTGCTTACGCTATTACCCAAAGTTTCTGAACTTGACAATGACTTATGATGGATGCGCTGTAGGTGACATATAAGGGAGGATGATCCTAGGTGGTTAACATCCTTACACCTACTTATTATGGATTAACAAAGGCAACACCTTTTGTCCGGATTTGTGGATAAATAATTCCACACCGAAGAGGCGGCTTTTTTGGTATTTTGCCCAGGCATGACAATGGGCTTTTTCATCCCATGGCCATGAACTGTCTCCACTGGACCCTTATTCAAACAATATTCTTATTCTTACTAAACACCAGCTACACCCATATCCTCCTCATTCTGGTGTATTTCTACAGAGACATCCTCAATCTCAATATCAGCAACTGGACTGGCGGTGCTCCTCCCTGCACTTGCAGGGGTGTGAAAATGGTGGTAGGAGCCTCCTCTTCCCATAAAGTCTTTCGGAAGATCAGGCCTAGACATCGCAACCGCGGACACACGTGGACTCTCCTTGGGGATTTGTGATATCTTTGAATGCACAGTTGTTTTTTCCTTTGCTTTAACAAGCTTTAGTTTTTTTAATTTTTCAAGAGGGAGGATGGCTTCCATCTTCATGAGAAGCTGAAACACCAGTCATGAACATAGGCCAAGGTCTTAGCCTTTCCTTGCCACTTTGTGTCGTGAATGGCATATTGTCAATTTTACATTTCTTATCAGATAATTTCTTTTTTTTTTAATTTTCTTAATTTTTGCTTCTTCGGTTTTACATGCCCTCTATGACACTGGGCACTGGCCTTAGTAGACGACGTTGATGGAATTGCATCATCAATGTCATGACTGGTGACAGGAGCAGCTTCAGCACTAGTACTAGGAACTGGAAGTGGTTCCTGATCTTTCATATTTTTTCCTCCAAATTTTTGTTCTCCATTTCATAGGACAGCACCCCTTTATTATTACAGCACACAGAACAGTGCCCCTTTATTTTCACAGCACCCCTGTATTTTTACAGAATACAGGACATGGCCAGTGTATATTTATTTTCACAGCACCCCTGAATTTTTACAGCATACAAGATAGAGCCAGTGTTCATTTATTTCACAGCACTCCTACATTTTTACAGCATACAGGACCATGCCAGCACCCCTACTTTTTAACAACACCCCTGTAATTTGACATCATACAAGACATGGCTACTGTACATTTTTTTTTCATAGCACTCCTGAATTTTTACAGCATACAAGAAAGGGCTAGTGTACATTTATTTTATTATCACCCCTGAATTTTTACAGCATACAGGACAGCTCCAACACCCCTGTATTTTCACAGAATACAGGACAGTGCCCCTGTACAGCACAGTGACAGCCAGGACAGCAACACCCATGTACGAGCTGCAGCACCCCTAACAACACATGACACTAGTGACAGGACAGCACCAATAACAGCACAGGACAGCACAGTGACAGGACAGCACCCCTAGAGAGCACACACTGACCCCACCCAACGCCACCACCCATAGAGAGAGACAGAGGTCTTTCTCCCTCACTCTCCAAGTCCAGAGTGAAAATGGCAGTGACGCAAGGCTCTTTATATGGAATCCAAAACCCACGAGAATATGACAGTGGGATGATGATGATGTTTTGCCTCATTCTGGGATCTGAGTCTGGAGGGAAGATCCGAGCTGGACTTGGTTCCCGACTCAGATCGTAATGTCCTGGAGGGTTCAGTTCTCTGAGAACCGAATCCGTTCATCTCTACAGTGTAGGTCAGGGATGGGGAACCTTCGGCCCTCCAGCTGTTGTTGAACTACGCATCCCAGCATGCCCTGCAACAGGTTTAGCATGGCCAAATAGCAAAACTGTAGCAAGGCATGCTGGTATGTGTAGTTCAACAACAGCTGGAGGGCCAGAGGTTCCCCATCCCTGGTGTAGGTGGTACCATAGTGTAATATTTATACATGTATTGTGACACTGTAGGTCAGAGGCGGCCAAAACGTCAATCGCGATCTACCTGTACATCGCGGAGCTTTCGCCCGTAGATCGCGATCCAAGTGTGACTTGCTGCCTCTGCCGCCTTAGTCCGGAGCGTTTCCAATGATGCATTGAGTGGGTGACATCATGACATCAGTCGCACACTCGCGCAATGCACGATTGGGAACGCAATGTGAGGAGTCTGTGCGCCTGCTGGTTCTGGTTTGATCCAGTCAGCGCCAGCGGCAGCAGGACAGCAGCAGTGGCAGGAAGCGGGAGCAGGCATGGGAGCAGTATCCAGCCAGCGGGGAGACAGCGAGCCAGCCAGCGGGGATCCAGCCTGCCAGCGGAGATCCAGCCAGCTAAAGTAAGTATATCTGGCACTGTGGGCACATGGCACTGTGGGGGCATATGTGACACTGTGGGGGCATATCCGGCACTGTGGGCACATGGCACTGTGGGGGCATATCTGGCACTGTGGGAGCATATGTGGCACTGTGGGCAGATGGCACTGTGGGGGCATATCTGGCAATGTGGGCACATGGCACTGTGGGGGCATATGTGGCACTGTGGGGGCATATGTGGCACTGTGGGCTCAGGGCACTGTGGGGGCATATATGGCACTGTGAGCACATGTGGCACTGTGGGGGCATATGTGGCACTGTGGGTGCATATGTGGCACTGTGGGTGTATATGTGGCACTGTGGGGGCATATGTGTACCTGGCACTGTGGGGGCCAATGTGTGATTTCATGCAAGACAGTCATTACACCCTGTGCAGTAAGGCTACGCTCCTTTTTTGTTATACCACGCACCCTTTTTTGTTATGCCACGCCTGCGGCGCTCGCAATTATCCCACTTACGTAGATCACAAAAGCTTTTCATCTTATAAAGTAGATCACCTACTCCAAAAGTCTGGCCACCCCTGCTGTAGGTGATTCCCTAATTTCATCCAAGTATTGTAACACTGTAGGTGGCACCACAGGTAATATTCATACACACATTTTGAAGCTGTAGGTCATACCCCAGTGTTTTCCCATAAGTGGTGTGACTCTGCAGTGTCATTTGTGAACAAATTTTAAAAAACAATTTTTGTAAAAATTGTGGTGTGTACTGTATCCTACTTCATTTGTGTTTGTCGATTTGGAGGACGGTAAATTGAGAGGAGAGCAGGAATCACATAGTGCTGCAGCTGCTGCCACCAGTCAGGAAGATACAAGTCCGTCAACGTCATCTACTAAGGCCAATGCCAAAAGGCATAAAGGACTTAAGTCAGGCCATGTAAAATCAAAGAAGCAAAATAATTTTACAGTGGTAAAGAAAAAAAATCAAAAGGAAAGTTAGCTGCAGAGAAGCATAAAATTGCCAACATGTCATTCACCACATGCAGTGGCAAGGAGAGGCTCAGGCCTTGGCCTTTATTTATGAGTGGTGGTTCTGCAACTGTCAGTGAAGCAACTTATTTTGCCTCTCATGACAATGTAAGAACCTTTCACTCAGAGTCTAGAAGAGGTGTCAAAAAAATTAAAACAACTAAAGCAGTGGAACATGCTGTGCGTTCAGATCCGTCACACAGTCCTGAGGAACATTTAGGGGTGTCTGTTAGCTATGTCTGAGTCTGATGTTTCTCACACTGATATTTCTCACAGAGTAGCCTCTTTCATCTTCTTCCACCATTTCTCATACGTCCTAGAGGATGCTGGGGTCCACTTCAGTACCATGGGGTATAGACGGTTTTGCATTGGCCATGGGCACTTTAAGACTTTTCAAAGGGTGTGAACTGGCTCCTCCCTCTATGCCCCTACTCCAGACCTCAGTGTGCCCAGGCAGACTGGATGCACTCCAGGGGAGCTCTACTGAGTTTCTCTGAAAAGACTTATGGTAGGTTTTTTATTTTCAGGGAGAACTGCTGGCAACAGTCTCCCTGCTTCGTGGGACTGAGGGGGCAGAAGTAGGAACCAACTTCCTAAAGAGTTTCATGGCTCTGCTTCTGGCTGACAGGACACCATTAGCTCCTGAAGGGTACTGAACGCTAACTGTGCCTAGATGCTCACTCCCACAGCACGCCGTCACCCCCCTTGCAGAGCCAGAAGTCAGAAGATAGGTGAGTGTTAGTAGACAGATCTTCAATCAAGGTGACGGCTAAAGGTACCGTGCGGCTGGCGGGAGCGCAGTGCGCCATACTGCCCACACAACACAGGCACTGCAGGGTGCAGGGCGTGGGGGGGGGGGGGGGGGGGGGGGGCGCACTGGGCAGCATGAAACCTTTTAGAACTGGTAGAAAGGGGGCATAAGATGCCAAGGCACAGCCCTACCCCCACCAGTATAAATAATATTATCAGAATCTCTGAGGAGAAATGCGCCATTGCGGGGGTGGAGCTTCTTTCTCAGCCAGCACACTGCTCAGCGCCATTTTCTCTCTCTCCTCAGGCAGCAGAGACAACGCTGGTCCGCCTCCACTACTGAACAAGTATCAGGGTGCAAAACGGGGGGGGCACAGTGAAATTGGTGCTTTACTTTGTGTATTTAGATTATAAAAAAAGCGCTGTATGTCAGTAGGCATTTTGTGTTTCACAGGCATTGTGTTACTGCCGCTGGGTTTTTGAACTGGCTGCTCCTATCTGTGTCCTTCTGACAGATTTTACTGTGGGTCTGTCCCCTATAAGTCCCGGAGTGTCTGTGGTGTGTTTGTGCACATGTGTGACATGTCTGAGGCATGGAGTTCTTCCCCTGAGGGAGCCATTTTAGGGACACAGAGTTGTAATATGGTGGTGCTGCTGGCACACCACGAGCCTGAATGGGTGAAAGAAATACGTGATAGTGTGAATCATATCAGTAGGAGATTAGATAAGTCTGAGTCTCATGCAGAAAGCTGGAGAAAATCAGTTGAAGATGTGATTTTTCAGAGTTCTGCTGTCTCATCCACTGGCGACCCCTCTGGGTCACATAAGAGACCGTTTGCAAACATTGTACATACTGATACCGACACAGACTCTGATTCTTGTGTCAACGATAGTGACCCAGGGGAATAGATCCTAAATTGGCAAAAAACATACAATATATGATTGTTGCTATAAAGGAGGTCTCAGAAGTTACGGAAGCCCCTTCTGAACCTCAGGAGAAGGTGTATTTCTATAAGGAAAAGAAATGTAAGGTAACTTTCCCTCCTTCCCACGACCTCAATACTCTTTTTGAGGAAGTTTGGGTGAATCCTGAAAAGAAATTTAATATTCCCAAAAGGATTCAGATTGCTTATCCTTTTCCTTTAGAGGATAGGAAAAGATGGGAGTCACCCCCGGTGTTAGACAGTGCACTGTCAAGGTTAACAAAAAAGGTGATTCTCCCTGCACCTGGGACGGCTTCACTAAAGGAGGCGGCAGACCACAAAATGGAGACCACGTTAAAATCTATTTATGTGGCCAATGGTACGCTGCTCAGACCCACCGTTGCTTGCGCGTGAATGAGTCGTGCTATTGAAAAATGGTCTGATAACTTGTCATCGGAAATTGACACGATTGATAGAGACGAGTTACTCCGAACGTTAGATAACATCAAAGACACTGCCATATACATGCTGGAAGCTATGAAGGATATTGGACTCTTGGGTTCAACAGCCGCTACCACGGCTCGGAGGGCGTTGTGGATTCGCCAGTGGAATGCTGATGCAGATTCCAAAAGAAATACGGAGGCTCTCCCGTATAAAGGTGAGGCCTTATTTGGTGATGGGCTGGATGCGTTAGTCTTGGCGGCTACCGGAGGTAAGTCGACATTCTTGCCTTATGCTCCTGCACCGGCGAAAAAGACACATCACTCTCACATGCAGTCCTTTCGGCCCAACAAATACAAAAAGGCCAAAGGTCCCCCCTTCTTTGCAGGTAGGGGAAGGGGAAAAGGAAATAAATCTGCAGCGTCTCCAGGATCCCAGGAGCAGAAGTCAACCCCTACTTCTGCCAAATCTACAGCATGACGCTAGGGCTCCCTTGCGGGAGTCCGCTCAGGTGGGGGCACATCTGAAACTTTTCAGTCAAATTTGGATTCAATCGGGCCTGGACCCATTGATCTTACAAATAGTGTCCCAAGGGTACAGACTGGAGTTTCAAGATGTCCCCCATGCCGATTTTTCAAATCGACCATGCCAGCTTCTCTTCCAGAAAGAGAGGCAGTAACAACGGCAATTCAAAAACTGTGTCAGGATGAGGTCATTATCCTGGTACCTTTGTCACAATGAGGAGAAGGTTTTTATTCAAGTCTTTTTGTAGTTCCGAAGCCGGACGGCTCAGTCAGACCGATTTTAAACCTGAAAAATCTGAATCTCTACCTGAAAAGGTTCAAGTTCAAGATGGAATCCCTGAGGGCAGTGATTTGCAGTCTGGACGAAGGGGACTTCATGGTGTCAGTAGACATAAAGGATGCTTACTTGCATGTTCCCATTTATCCTCCTCACCAAGCTTATCTGAGATTCGCAGTGCAGGATTGCCATTACCAGTTCCAAACGTTGCCATTCGGTCTCTCCAGGGCACCGAGGGTATTCACCAAGGTGATGGCGGAGATGATGGTCCTCCTTCGTCAAAAAGGAGTCAATATAATTCCTTATCTGGACGATCTCCTGATAAAAGCGAGATCCAGGGAACAGTTGGTGCGGGACATCGCACTCTCCCTGCCAATACTCCAACAACATGGTTGGATCATGAATTTTCCGAAGTCGCAATTGGAACCAATGACAAGATTGTCCTTTTTAGGGATGATTCTGGACACAGAAGTACAGAGAGCATTTCTTCCAGTGGAAAAGGCTCTGGAAATCCAGAAAATGGTCAAACAAATATTGAAACCAACAAGCGTGTCGATCCATCAATGCATTCGGTTGTTGGGGAAAATGGCAGCGGCCTACGAGGCCATACAGTTTGGCCGATTTCATGCCAGAGTTTTCCAGTGGGACCTGTTGGACAAGTGGTCCAGATCCCACCTACACATGCACTGGAAGATAATCCTGTCCTCCAAAGCCAGGATTTCGCTCCTGTGGTGGCTACACAGTTCTCACCTACTAGAGGGACGCAGGTTCGGTATTCAGGACTGGGTCCTGGTAAACACAGATGCAAGTCTCCGAGGCTGGGGAGCTGTCACACAGGGGGAAAGCTTCCAAGGAAAATGGTCAAGTCAGGAAGCCTGCCTACACATAAGCGTGCTGGAATTGAGAGCCATTTACAACGGCCTTCTACAAGCGGTACATCTTCTTCAAGATCATCCCGTGCAGATCCAGTCGGACAATATAACAGCAGTTGCGTACATAAACAGGCAAGGCGGAACGAAAAGCAGAGGGGCAATGGCAGAGGTGACAAGGATTCTCCTCTGGGCAGAAAGACATGTAGGAGCTCTGTCAGCAATTTTCATTCCGGGAGTGGACAACTGGGAAGCAGACTTCCTCAGCAGACACGATCTCCATCCAGGAGAGTGGGGCCTCCACAAAGAAGTCTTCGCAGAGGTGACAAGTCTTTGAGGAGTTCCTCAAGTAGACATGATGGCATCTCGTCTAAACAAGAAGCTTCAGAGATATTGTTCCAGGTCGAGAGACCCTCAAGCAATAGCAGTGGATGCACTGGTGACCCAGTGGGTGTTTCGCTTGTTATATGTGTTCCCTCCACTTCCACTGATTCCAAAAGTTCTCAAAATAATAAGAAGAACAAGAGTGCGAGCAATCTTCATTGCCCCAGACTGGCCACGGAGGGCTTGGTATCCAGATCTTCAGGAGTTGCTCATAGAAGATCCTCGGCCTCTTCCTCCTCGAGAGGACCTACTACAGCAGGGGCCATGTGTGTATCAAGACATACCGTGGCTACGTTTGACGGCATGGCTGTTGAGCGCAGGATCCTAGCCCGAAAGGGTATTCCCAAGGAAGTCATCCCCACTCTTATTCAGGCCAGGAAAGGAGTAACGTCTAAACATTACCACCGTATTTGGAGAAAATATGTGTCTTGGTGTGAATCCAAGAAGGCTCCTATGGAAGAATTTGAATTGGGACGTTTTCTCCATTTTCTGCAGGCTGGTGTGGATGCGGGCCAAAGATTGGGGTCAATCAAGGCCCAGATTTCGGCCTTACCAGTTTTCTTTCAAAAACAATTGGCCTCCTTTCCAGAAGATCAGACATTCGTGAAAGGGGTTATGCACATCCAGCCTCCATTTGTGCCTCCAGTGGCACCATGGGACCTTAATGTGGTGTTGCAGTTTCTTCAATCAGATTGGTTTGAACCTCTGCAGGAGATAGAATTGAAGTTTCTCACTTGGAAAGTGGTGATGCTTTTGGCCTTGGCATCCGCAAGGCGGGTGTCTGAATTGGTGGCCTTGTCTCACAAGAGCCCTTACCTGATCTTCCATGAAGATAGGGCGGAGTTGAGAACTCACCAACATTTTCTTCCAAAGGTGGTTTCATCTTTTCACATAAACCAACCTATTGTGGTGCCAGTAGCTACTGACATTTTCTCTGAGTCAAAGTCTCTAGATGTGGTTAGAGATTTGAAGATTTATGTCGCAAAAACAGCTCGGATATGGAAAACAGAGGCTCTGTTTGTCCTGTATGCTCCCAACAAGATTGGGTGTCCTGCTTCTAAGCAGACTATTGCGCACAGGATCAGAGGTACAATTCAGCACGCTCATTCTACGGCAGGATTGCCGATACTGAAGTCGGTGAAGGCCCATGCTACTAGAAAAGTGGGCTCATCCTGGGCAGCTGCCCGAGGCGTCTCGGCTTTACAACTTTGCCGAGCGGCTACTTGGTCAGCGTCAAACACATTTGCTAAATTTTATAAGTTTGACACTTTGGCCGATGAGGACCTCAAGTTTGGTCAATCGGTGCTGCAGGGTCATCCGCACTCTCCCGCCCATACAGGAGCTTTGGTATAACCCCATGGTACTGAAGTGGACCCCAGCATCCTCTAGGATGTATGAGAAAATAGGATTTTAATACCTACCGGTAAATCCTTTTCTCCTAGTCCATAGAGGATGTTGGGCACCCGACCCAGTGCATACTTTACCTGCAGTTTGTTCGTTATAGTTACACAAGTTGTGTTACATTTGTTTTCAGCATGTTGCTGCAAATGGTTCATGCCTGTTGGCGTGTGTTTTGTTGAATGCCATGTTGTGCGGCATGGTTGAGGTGTGAGCTGGTATGAATCTCACCATTAGTATAAAAGTAAATCTTTTCCTCGAAATGTCCGTCTCCCTGGGCACAGTTCCTATAACTGAGGTCTGGAGGAGGGGCATAGAGGGAGGAGCCAGTTCACACCCTTTGAAAAGTCTTAAAGTGCTCATGGCTCCTGCGGAACCGTCTATACCCCATGGTACTGAAGTGGAGCCCAGCATCCTCTACGGACTAGGAGAAAAGGATTTACCGGTAGGTATTAAAATCCTATTTTCTGCACTATATGCACATGTGGGATGCAGTACACGTAAGTATGGTGATAAGACCATAATAGAAATTGAGGATTCATGTATAGAAGTGGAACAGGATGAGGGGGGATATGTGTATACTACTACTATCTGATACTGAGGATGTTGATGATGTTGTGTGTGTAAATCAGCCACCAGTGGCTTCAGTTCTTGCCCGTGATAAACAGAAAGCCATTGTGATGCCTGGGCATAAGACCAAAAAAGCTACAGTACCTCTTAGGTGTGGAGTTATTTTTCCACAAATCCTTTCAATGATTGTGAATGCATCTGCTTCATTTGTGAGGCCAAAGTTAGTAGAGGTAGAGACGTTAGCGATCTAGGTAGTCATTCCAAAAAACTGTTTTGTGGGGCAGTCACTCTCACTGAAGTGCTTGGTTTTTTACACTATGTATGTTCTTTTTAATATCCAACAAAAGGGTGGGAGAGAGGGCCAAAGGACAATTCCATCTTGCACCACTTTTCATTTCTGCACTGCTGTGTGGCAATGTTTCATAGCTGTGCTATAAACTACTGTATGTTTGTGCTTCTGCTCTGTCAATTAGTAAGCTGCAGCCATTGGACCAAAAACGGATGAGAACAATATTGTGAGCTGTGAGGTGGTAAAAAATTGACTGGAAATGAGTTGAAATTAATGTCATTGAGGTTAAAAATACTGTGGGAACAAAACAAGCCAAAATTCTGTGATTTTAGCTGTGTTTATGTTTTTTTGTTTTTTTAAAACATACAGATCCAAAACCAAAACCCACAAGGGCAGTTTGGACAAAACAAATATAGATCCAAAACACAAAGGAGATACAGGTCCAAAACCAAAACCCGAAACCCGAGATTTGGGCAGGCGCACTTCTCTAGTAATATTACATTGCTGAGGAAGTCCTTAATAACATGCTTCACTGTAAATCACAGTCATCATGTGCTCATCATGGAGAATTGAGTGGGGTCTAGAAGGGTGGGCCCTATCTCTGTAGTCTGGGAGTACTCACTGAAATCCAGGAGCTCCCTGACATCCTGGGAAAGAAAGCCAGTATGCTGCAAATGAATCACAAAGGTAAGGCTGCTTATTAGATGTCTCCCTATGCTGTACTTTAAGAGGAAAAAAACATATTACGCTACTTTTTTGAGGACATAATTCATTACTCCACTAAAATGTTTCATATCTTATAATGCTTTGAAATTTCTCCGGATTCATGTGTTGCTCTCAGTGCTTTTTTTTCTTCTTTTTTTTTAGTTAATTAAAAAATGTACAAGTATTCAGAAAAAAAAAATACTCAACTAAAGTTACCAGTTCTGGATCCAGAACGCCAGACTCCCGATCGAGGTTTGCCACCACTTTGCACTGGTAAGTCATGGGGTTGGGGGGAGGTTAGGTTTAGGCTGCAGGGGGAGGGATACACATAATGCCACCAGTAGTGCCAGATACACATAATGTCCACAGTATAGTTCCAGATAGACATAATGCTCCCTGTATAGTGCCAGTTACACATAATGTCCCCAGTATAGTTCCATATACACATAATGCCTCCAATATAATGCCAGTTCCACATACTGTCCCCTGTATAATGCCAGATGTGCATACTGCCACCTGTATTGTGGCACATATACATAATGTACCCAGTATAGTGCTAGATATACATACTGCCCCCAGTATAGTGCCAGATATACATAATGTACCCAGTATAGTTCCAGATATGCCCCGGTATACAGATGGAGCCATGCTCATCTAGCACGGCTCCATCGCAGACGTGCACTCCCGGCGATCTGGTGCCTAGCCCTGCTACGGGAGTGCACAGAGACACTCCCATTGTTGTGAATGGGGTGAGTGTGCATCTCACATGCACGCGCATCCCATTCGTAGTGATAGGAGCAACTAGGCGGGCGTACTGCAGCTCAGATGGAGCCACAATTAGATACACATAATGCAGTGGCGTGCGGTGAGGTCAGTGGCTGGTGAGGCACTGCGGCCATAATGTCTGCCGAATCCTACTGATCACCCCTACCGCCGCCGAGCCATTGCCCGCCACTGCCCCTGAGCCCACAAATACGAATCAATAGACCATCGGTCAAACACGGGTGTTATTTAACAGAACTCTGTAATTTACTAAGAATTTGTATTCTCAATCACTGCCGACATTAGCCAAACACTGCCGGGAAAGCATAGAATTCGTAAAAAAATGGAGCTTTCAAAGAGACCTGCTTATTGCTGGCATGTTGTGATAGTCATGCACGGATCAGTGAGATCCATGCATGGTTATCTTTGGAAAAGGGTGTGAATGGGTTAACAAATGTAAAAAAAAAAAAAATGCGCGAGGTCCCCCCTCCTAAGTATAACCAGCCTCGGGCTCTTTGAGCCGGTCCTGGCTGTTTAAATACTAGGGGAAAAATTGAACAGGGGTTCCCCGTATTTAGACAACCAGCACCAGGCTCTGCGTCCGGTCCTAGCTCCAAAAATACAGGGGACAAAAGATGTAGGGGTCCCCTGTATTTTTAAAACCAGCACCGGGCTCCACTAGCCAGAGAGATAATGCCACAGCCGGGGGACACTTTTATATTGGTCCCTGCGGCCATGGCATTACCCCCCCAACTAGTCACCGCTGGCCGGGGTTCCCTGGATGAGTGGTGACCCCTTAAATCAAGGGGTCCCCCCCTCCAGGCACCCAAGGGTCAGGGGTGAAGCCCGAGGCTGTCCCCAGCACCCCTGGGTGGTGGGTGCCAGGCTGATAGTCATAAGTGTACAAAAATAGAATATTGTTTTTTTTGTTGTGGAACTACAAGGCCCAGCAAGCCTCCCCAGCTTGCTGGTACTTGGATAACCACAAGTACCAGCATGCGGGGAGATAATGAGCTCGCTGGTACCTGTAGTTCCACAACAACAAAAATACCCAAATAAAAACACAACACACACACCGTGACTGTAAAATTTTATTAAAACACACTTACACACTCTCACATACTTACCTACATCCCACGCCGGTCACGTCCACTTGTCCAGTAGAATCCAATAGGGGTACCTGTAAAAATGAGAGAGAGATTACTTACCTACATCCCACGCCGGTCACGTCCACTCGTCCAGTAGAATCCAATAGGGGTACCTGTAAAAATGAGAGAGAGATTACTTACCTACATCCCACGCTGATCACGTCCACTCGTCCAGTAGAATCCAATAGGGGTACCTGTAAAAATGAGAGACAGATTACTTACCTACATCCCACGCCGGTCACGTCCACTTGTCCAGTAGAATCCAATAGGGGTACCTGTAAAAATGAGAGAGAGATTACTTACCTACATCCCACGCTGATCACGTCCACTTGTCCAGTAGAATCCAATAAAACCTGTAAAACAAGTAATTTAGGGAGGGATGTACTAACCTCCGTCATTGTGATAACTGCACTTTTCTCTGCGCTCTGACACTCCCCGCTCCGCTGCCCACCGCTCCCCTGTCTGCTTTCTCAACCCCTTCTCCCTCTTCCTCACCGCCGCGGCCACTGTATTCTCTCATCGCTGCCCTCCCCCTGGCCGTTTGGTGCATGCGCATCCGGGTTCTGCTTTTCTGGGCATGCGCACACTGGTTCATCAATAAGTCAGTCCGCGCATGCCCGGAAAAGCAGAACCTGGATGCGCATGAGCCAAACGGCCAGGGGGAGCGCAGCAATGAGAGAATACAGTGGCTGTGGCGGTGAGGAAGAGGGAGAAGGGGATGAGAAAGCAGACGGGGGAGTGGCGGGGAGTGTCAGAGCACAGAGAAAAGTGCAGTTATGGCGGAGGTTAGTACATCCCGCCCTGAGACATAAAAACTTTAATACACAGGAGGGGCAAAAAAAGGAGAGAGAGTGCTCACCGATGCTCCCCATCCTCACGGCCTTCCGCATTATCACCTCCACAGCCAATGATTCCCCCGCGCTTTCCATGCAGCTTACTCAGCGCTGCGCCCCCGGCTCTGACGGAACCAGCCACGTGATGCGCCTGTAGCCGCAAAGTGTCCTCCCCTGATCCCGCACTGGCCAATCGCTGCTTCAAAGCGGCACTACAAGTAGGTGCCGCTTCTAGGAGTTTTTTTCAATGCTTTGTCCTGCCCTATTCCTGGCCCCGCCCCCACTTCCGGCCCTTACATACAGACACCGGGAGGCACTGACAGTGCTGCCTCAACAACACTGACAGGACCGATTTTTACACAGGTACGAATTGCTAAAATAATACAAAGGCTAAAGCAGATACTTATAACACATAACATGTGTCATAAGTATCTTCTTTGTATTATTCCAACATTAATGTCAGGGGAGGCACTGCCTCCTCTGCTTCCCCTGACTGCACGTCCCTGACATAATGCCTCCAGTATAGTGCCCGATACATCTAAATGTCCTCAGTAAAGTGCCAGATACACATAATGCCCCAGTATAGTTCCAGATACACATAATGCCCAAGTATAGTGGCAGATACACATACTGCCCCCTGTTTAGTGGCAGATACACATAATGCCCTCAGTAGTGCCAGATACACATAATTCATCCAGTATAGGTCCAGATACACATAATGCCCCCAGTATAGTGCCAGATACACATACTGCTCCCTGTATAGTTTCAGTTATACCTAATGTCCCTAGTATAGTGCCAGATACACATAATGCCTCCAGTATAATGCCAGTTACACATACTGCCTCCTGTATAGTGCAAGATACACATAATGCCCCAGTAGTGCCAGTTTCAAATACTATCCCATGTATAGTGGCAGATACATATAATGCCACCAGTAGTGCCAGATACACATAATGCCCCCAGTATAGTGCCAGATACACATAATGCCTCCATTATAATACAGAGGATGCAGGATGTGCTCCCAGAGGGAAGAAACGGAGATCGCCACAAGGCCATGCCCCCTTTTGTTAGGCCATGCCCCCATTTTTTGGTAGCTGCGCCTCTGGTGCGGGAGGAGGGGATAGTGCAGAGTGCACATCGGGTGTCACCACACCTAGTGACACCTCTGGCCCCCAGTATAGTACCAAATACACATAATGCCACCACTATAGTGCCAGATACACATAATGCCCCCAGTATAGTGGCAGATACACATAATTACTGCTCCCTACACAAGCCCCTGCCCCTGAAATCCCACCTCCTTACACAAGCCCCCTGCCTTGCTATCCCTGATCCCCATACAAGCCCTCTCAATTGCAATCCCTGCTCCTTACACATGCCCCCTACAATACTGTATCTACTCCTTACACATATTGTCCTGCAATGCCTGCTCCTTACACATGCCCCCTCTGCAATCCCTGCTCCTTACATATGCACCACACTGCAATCCCTGATCCCTACACATATGCCCCTGCGATCGTGATAAGCCTCCCAGTGCTGCTATCAGTATGTGCATGGCCTGGAGAAGCTACTAATCTCAGTAGAATGTGTTCCCCAGCGCAGTGCAGGGAGCAGCCAGGTGCACAGAGGATAGCCTGTAGCTGCAGTACAGGGCTGGATTAAGGTATGTGGTGACAAGGGCGGTAGTCCCAGGGCTCTCACACATTAGGGGCCTCCATATATTAGGGGCCCCTAAACACTGATGTTCTAAGTGTAGAAATGTACCTGCAACAGCTCAAGCAGCCACCGAGAAGGCCTGTACAGTGTCTCATGGGATAGTGCAGTGATTTCCTGCAAACCTTGACACTGTGTGGCCACGTCTGGTGCAGTGGTGCACTATCCCTGCTGTTGTGGCCAGGTACTACTTGTGTGTGTACAGGTTTGTGTCCGGGGGAGGGGGGTGGATGAGGGTGTGTGTATATGGGAGGGGGGGTGTTCAGGGTTTTCCCAGCAATGCCACCAGTGGGGGCCCCCCACAACTTTGTTGCCCCAGACCCCCACCACCCTTAATCCAGCCCTGCTGCAGTAGGCACCCCGTTTTATTGCTACCACCTTAACAGGCCTCCTCCAAGGCCTGCCTTGATCCTGGAACCCCATCCTATGCCAGCAGCTGCATGTCCCAGTGGTATACAGTAGCTTGGTGTAACTGGAGCGTGTCTTAGTTCAGTCGATATCCTGACCGTCTCACTCCCTGCCTACTGCTATTAATCTACCGGTGCTGCTGCTGCAGTCACAATGCCGCATCCATAATGGGTTTATGGGGTGAGCGGGTAGGTGCCATCAGATTGGGGTGACTGTGGCTGTGCCCTCAGGCTGCAGGCTCTTGGCAATTGCCCTGCTTGCCCACCCGTAGATCTGCCTCCGTTACAAACTACTGGGGAGGGTTAGTGTTAGACTGCGGGGGCAGGGGGGAGGGTTAGGGGGTTCGGGATTATGGCTAATCTACTTACCAACTTGGTGTCATGATCCTAAGCGTGGGGATACCACTGTCTGTATTTTAACCATCCCACAAGATCATATATCACTTATAGTAGCTTCCACACTTTTGTCATGTCTTTAGATAATTATTTAAATATGTTCTGATAAATCACTCCTGATTACTGATATTTTTCCTAATGTGGAACAACTGTATAAAAGAAAAAAGTTGACAGTAATACGTACTGTAGAGCTCATCAGAACAAAAGCGCTCGTTGTATTTGGAATTGGTGTCTGTTTAGCTGAGATGTTTGTTCTGTTTTTCATTTGCAACTCTACATTACTTTACAATTCCATACATTATGCCTCTAAAGAACAGCATTATTTAATGGAAAAAGTAATTACACAATGTACAGATGAGATTCTAAGTTACTTGCTAATGTTTGTTTCCACATATAATGTACCAACAAAATGTATTATGTATTAAAATTTGCCTCAGTGTGTTGTATTTTCATTGCACTGTGACTAATTTAAGTTGGTCCGGCTGCTCTCTTCAAGCTGCAGCATCTGTCAGGATGCTGCACATGCTTGCAGATAATTGAAAAAGCTGCTCAGCAAATGTGGAAAATGCTATTGATTCCAATTATCATACTTTAATATTGTGGCTAAAAAATGGCATTTGTGGAACAGAAATTAGTTCACATTATGGAAATATGCACACTTGTGTTTATCCAAGAAAAAATTTGAATATTCCAGTGTTAAAATATGCATTAATCAGTTATGCTGAACTATGTCTACTTGTACAGATGTCATCTTAAAGAACATACATTGGAAGTATTTTTAATCAACAATATTAAAAGGAAAACTACTAGTATACTTGACAGTGTCCTAAAATTGGTATAAGTTGGTATATGGAAGCTCCAATGGGCCTTATGCAGAGTGAGTCTGAAATGGTATTTGCATATTTATAGAAATTGCAATTTTTCTCAGTGCGCATATGCACATTTTTACAATCTGTATGCTTTTCAGTCTCAAACTTAATTTAAGACTGCCTGGGACTAGGGTGCTGGGACTGGTGCTAGAATAATTGTAGAGGGCATGCAATTGCAGGCAGTGGGTGTACATGCCTAAAGTGTCATACTCAGCCTCTCGGATAGGGCTGAGTTGCATGTGCTCTGACCCTGATGTAAGTACAAAGTTGATAATGATGACTGCATGTGATTGGATGCAAATGGTGCAAACCCATTTATGCAACATCCCTAATGCTGAACCAACAGTATTTTAAAAGTGAATTTACACTGCACTACAAATTTATTTTGCACAAATAAAGAATGATTCAAACTCAACTGGAGAACTTGCACTCGCTGTATATTCTAATGTGTTACTAAAAAATATATTTATGTCTACTTCGCTAAGCATTGCAGATGTACCTGTCCATTTGGGTTCTTATTATCTGCTCTGTGTACAGCTATTTTTCACATTTTGCAAATATTTGCTGAAACAATGCCTCCGGCTACAATCTAGTATCATCTCACCTAGGCACGATAGGGGAAGGAGTCGCAGGCAAGAGGAAAGAGTTGCAGCTCAAGATTTGCATACAGGGGGTAATTCCAAGTTGATCGCAGCAGGAATTTTTTTAGCAGTTGGGCAAAACCATGTGCACTGCAGGGCAGGCAGATTTAACATGTGCAGAGAGAGTTAGATTTGGGTGTGGTGTGTTCAATCTGCAATCTAATTTGCAGTGTAAAAATAAAGCAGCCAGTATTTAACCTGTACAGAAATAAAATAACCCACCCAAATCTAACTCTCTCTGCACATGTTATATCTGCCTCCCCTGCAGTGCACATGGTTTTGCCCAACTGCTAAAAAAAATTCCTGCTGCGATCAACTTGGAATTACCCCCACAGTATGTTACTCACTCTGAGTAGGTTGCAAATATGCAAATAGATTTGCGATCTCACTTTTTGATTCCATATATAAATGACTCTGAATAGTCCCAGTGTGTCTTTACAGTAAATGTATAACTTTTGTGGTCTGTGCATTAAATAAGTATATATATTTTTTTATGATGTCAAAAACTGCAGATGCAATGTGCTTTACTTTTGCATTTTGTCTACTTTATAAAACTCACATAAATGTTCCCAGTAATAATAATTTCCACTCAGACTCAAATTTCTAATCTGGAACAAAAAAAGAGCGGCGCTACCAGTGTATGGGTTGTATAAACTTGATAATAAGATGCCAACATACTGAGCCAAATATGCACCACCAACATAGCACTACAGCAGAGTCATTACAGCGGAATCCGCTGTAATGACTCTGCTGTAGTGCTATGTTGGTGGCTTGTATTGGTGACATGCTTGACAAAGGTCCGGAGGGACCGAAACGTTGCTGTTGTTCTGTCTACAAGCATATACAATGAAGCCTTGCATTTGTATCCTTGTGAGTATGATATATTAAAATCTTCAAGCACAATTTTGTGGACTGGAGAGTGCCTACTCTCCAGTCAACAAAATTATGTATCAGAATCACCATTTCAGGGGATTATCTGAGTAGAGCACCCCAATGATGAATTTTTGATGAGAGTGTGGGACTCTCCCCCCTGGATATATATATATAAATATATATATATATATATATATATATATATATATATAAATATATATATATATATATATATATATACAAAACCATAAACCAGTACTCCTCAAATATTAGCATCAGTATACTTAGCTGGTTGCCTTCACTGGGGAGAGACATATATATATTCATGTGCAGCACTCCAGACTCGCAAGAACCAAGATTTCCATGAGAACAATGTAATCCAACATTTCAAGCACTTTAATCAGCATTTTCATCAGGATATAAAACAACTAACACACATTTAACATACCTTTTATACACCCAAGAGTGAGTGGGAGTGATGCAGGGAAGGCCCGGTTGTCCCTTCGTGCATCTAGGATGACATCATCATGCCTGGCATCAGTCGTGCCGGTTGTTGCTTCCATTCCCAATTGTGACCCGTCACCATAGTAACACTATACAGCAAACACAAGTAAAATACATATAGTTGGACTGAACATTAGCGGAATTTTCTTATTACATTCCCAGGAATACAATGTTTTTGCCCTGACGAAGCGAAAGTGAAATGTGCACGTGGGCATTTCAGAGCGGCGCTAGCACGCCAGCTCACTTGCTATGTGTCTATACTAATAATCTATTGTGTGTGCAATGTTACATTTTATTTAAGCAATTCTAAAATATTAAGTGCAGTGCATGGGACTAGATTGTAGTCAGGGATACGGATGGGACAAGTGCTCACTGAAACAGTATCTATAGGTTAATATTAGCTTAATAGTGGGACCTTTACTCTCAGCATGAGATAGAGCCAGAATTCTAGTATACCAGTATGAGCACACCTGACTCAATCTAACTAGCTCATTATGCAGATATAGTTTAATATTGGCTGGGGAACCTTGTGCAATAAATACACACAGTGAATAGCTCACATTTACCCAATAGGAGATCGGTCATTTGGGACAGAAGTAGTGTGAGCTACAAGTGTTATATTATATTAAATAACATTGGGACATCAACAGTTTAAACATAATTACACTGATGTCATTGTCTATGTCATTCTAAGGGTAGAGCTACAATCCTAAATTGATTAGCATGAACACATGTTGTCAGATTACACCAGCACAGTATGCAGGTATATTCTGACATAGGCTGTGGGAATTTTGTGCAATAAATGCACATAGAAAATAGCCCATACCTATCTAACAGCAAGAGCTCATGTGGTGTAATTGTATTTTTTAGATGTGATTGTATATACCTCCTGCAGGATACTACATATAATAAACGGACACGGTAGTTTACCAGTGACGGTTTAATAAAGAGAATAGAAACCTGCAGTCCTAGTGGCAACTGTTGCAATGTTCAGGACAATATTCTAAAAGCCATGTATTGTTGCAACTATTGAGACAGTAACAGAGCAGTCACATGAGAGAGATACAAATGAGCCATCCTGATAAATTAAACCAGCATAATACACAGGCTGTGAAAAATCTTGTGTAATAAACACACACAGCAGATAGCTCATATTTATTTAATAAAAATTCACATGGTGGAACTGTATCTCTGACAAACAAATGCCCTCTGTAGGTTATTCTGTGTAATTAATAGACACAGAAGTGTGTATATGACCATTCACAGAGGAAGAAAGATAATCTGTAATTCCAGTGTTAACTGTTGCAAATTTTTAGGATTGCATCATAATAACCACGGACTGCTGCAACTTTCTAGACAGCAACAGAACAATCATATGATAGAGCCACACATGAGCTACAATTGCTGAATTATGCGTAACAATTGTTTATTGTCACTGTGTGCAGAATTGACACAATTTGGTTCCACATGTATATGCACAATTATGAATATAGAATAAAGTCTTAACCGCAAATCTGCAGAGACTGCTGGATATAGTGATATACCCTTTCAAAATTTGAATTAATAAAGGTACCTCAATAAATAAGAGTTTATTTGAGCAGTCATCGATTTGCGGCCAGGTCTAAGTTATTGCTGCACACACTTAAGAACCATAAATTATATAAATACAACGAAGACACATAGGAGGATTTGTTATTATTTTTATTTTGTGTAATGTTTGTGATTATTGTCTCATGATTTTTCACATTCTCAGGCATTTTAACTATATGAAATTAAAAGTTAAATTTTAAACATACTTACTCTTTTCCTAAAAGTGCGCCAACAAAGAGACAATCCTTTTCTTTCCAGTATTTCTCAATATGATAGGCCACAAGGACATAAAATTTGATTAACTACAAATTTCGATTCACAACTAAGTGTGTGCTTGATGGTATATTTTTGTACTGATCTAGGATGAAAAAACGTATCACCTAGTATAGTGAACCTACAGGTCGTGCATGTGCATCTAATGCACCCACCCTTGCATTTACCTTTAATACCACCAGAATCTACACTTACATTGGTGATGTCCGATTTTATAAGAATGTCACAAGGATTACTGTACGTCCACATGTGTAGCATGGCATCAGTGTCGTTGCCTGGAGTTTAAGCTCAGGATCTATTTTTACAATTGGCTAAAGCCTTTTAGCTGTCCTATTAATAGATCTACCAGCATGAGTATATTTATTGACCCAGGGCATACGGTCTTCACTCTGTACAAGTAGATCTTTCCTATTACTAGGGGTGTGCACCAGGCCATTTTTGTGTTTTGGTTTTGGATCTGGCTCTCCTTCGTGTTTTGAATCTGGATTAGTTTTGCCAAAACCACCCTTGTGGGTTTTGGTTTTGAATCTGGATTTTAAAAAAAAAAAATCATCAAAACAGCTAAAATAACAAAATTTGGGGGTGTTTTTGTTCCTACAGTATTATTAACCTCAATAACATTAATTTCCACTTCAGACTATTCTGCACACCTCACAGCTCACAATATTGTTTTTATCCAGTTTAGGAGAAAAGGTTGCACCGAGGTAGCTGGACGGAGCAGGAGCAGCTCTTGGATGTATATACTGGCAGGACAAAATATAAAAAAAAAATGTATTTAAAAAAAGATGCGTTAGGCAAGGCTCAAGATTTCAGTTCACAAAGAATAAAAAAGACAATATTTTAGATTTAATTTATTTAATTTATTTTTTTATTTAATCTATTTAGAATCAAATTCTTCATTTTCTCAAAGATATTTTCAGTTTGCAGAACGTTCACTTTATGAATCTGGAGAGTTTAATTATATTTATTTAATTTCAATGTATCTGTTAGGCGCCGGGGTCCGCTCGTCGGTGCGGCCCGGCGCCTAGCAACCAGAGACGCCGTACGCGGACAGCCGCCGGCTCCCTGGCAACGCTGGACGCCGGGCGCACTGAGCCGCACGGACCCTAGCAACGGGGACGCCACTGACGGACCGCGTTCCCCGTTGCTGGGTCCAGGGTTTAATGAACCTACACCTGTTTTCTGGCCGTGCAGCAAGGCAGCTGCACGGCATGTAGGTAATTAGCCCTGTCAGCACCTGATTGGAGGACTCCTGTTCATATGCACTCTCAGGGCTTCTCACAGACGCCGGTAATAGCTTCCTGCATGCTGTCTCTGTTTGCTGAGAGTCTGTTCCAGTCTTGCTGTATCCGGTCATTCCAGTATTCGGAAGTCCTGAACTCGGAAGTTGTCATCTTATTCCTGGAGTCCTGACTAATCACCGTATAACATCCAGTGGTGTTCGTGAGTCGCGGCTTTGCCGTGTGTTGCGGCTTGTCCGCTTTATTATTTATTATTTGTGTTTTGGAGCATTTCGCGGAGGGTTCCGCTTCCACAGGTCCACTCTGGTATCCAGCGGTGCTGGGTAGGAGTATTGGACAAGTGGATTTTGGTTGTCCTTTTCCCTGGCGGGTTTCCGCACATACTTCAGGTTTTGTTAGTTAGCTTGTTGCCCCTGGCCTGTTGTCAGTCAGAGGTCCTCTTGTTATCATCCTGCCTCGGATTTCCCTTTGTCTCTCACTAATACCGGGGGGCACCGGAGTTGGGCAGACATAATCCGCCCTTCAAACGTGGCTGCCAGGGGCTCAAGAAACCATAGTCTCGCAGGGGATTTCCGATAGCACGGGTGAGACAATAGAGTTAGGGCGCCAGGGGCAACTAGTCTTTCCTGCTCCCGTTACCTGCATTCCATTCCAGCGCTCTGGTCCTTGTCATAAAATCTCCTCCGGTCAGGAGTGCTGGAATCATAACATTATTACCGGCCATACCAAAACTTAAAATTAAACAGAGTTTAATTTTTTCTTATTCAGTTTTTGTAAGAAATTGTCGGCCTCATGAATCCAACAGGGTTAGGACCAAATCCTGGTCAGCTCTTAGTCAGTCAGATTCAAGAACTTACTCAGATGGTTCAGGATCTTTCCCTTCGGGTGAAGTCGCAGGAAGATCTTTTACGAACTTCCCCGAGGGTAGTTCCTGAACCAAAAATGCATTTGCCTGACCGTTTTTCTGGTGATAGAAAAGAGTTTTTTTAATTTTAAAGAATCCTGTAAACTTTATTTTCGTTTAAGACCGATCTCCTCGGGTACTGAATCTCAGCGGGTCGGGATTATTATTTCTTTGCTCCAGGGGGATCCCCAAACTTGGGCATTTGGTTTAAAAGCAGATGATCCGGTGTTTTTGTCAGTAGACGCTTTTTTGGGGTCTTTAGGACTGTTATATCATGACCCTTATAGAGAGGCATCCGCTGAAGGTCAATTGCGCGCTCTCAGACAGGGTAGGAATCCTGCAGAGGTTTATTGTACGGAGTTTTGCCGGTGGTCGAACGACTGTGGCTGGAATGACCCAGCCCTGCGCAGTCAGTTTCGCCTCGGCTTATCAGAATCTATTAAAGACAGTCTCCTCCAGTATCCCGCTCCTGAGACTCTCGATAAACTCATGGAGCTTTCTATTAAGATTGATCGTCGTCTCAGAGAGCGGAAGGCTGAAAAAGGAGCATCAGTCAGGTCATCTCCATGTGTATATTCCATCCCTGAGGACATAGAGGTGCCCATGCAGATGGGTCTCTCCCGGTTGTCTCCTGAAGAGAGAGCCAGAAGGCAAAACTCTGGTCTTTGTTTGTACTGTGGGGGTAAGGGACATTTTGCTCGTAATTGTCCGAATAAGTCGGGAAACGCCTTGACCAGGTGAATTGTGAGGGGGTTCACCTAGGTCTGCAGCTTATCTCCTCGAATAACTCCCTTTTAGTCCCAGCTAAGGTTTCCTTTGGCAGCCTCAGTTCCTCGGTGTCGGCTTTTGTCGACAGTGGAGCCGCAGGAAACTTTATGGATTTAACTTGGGCTAAGGCCTTAGGCATTCCTCAGTTATCTTTGGGTAGGTGTGTCACCATGCATGGCTTAGATGGGAGTCCACTGTCCAATGGGGTTATTTCCCTCTGTACACCCCCTGTACTACTTACGGTAGGAGCTCTTCATTCTGAAAAAATCGAGTTCTTCCTTACCCATTGCCCAGCAGTTCCAGTGGTTCTGGGTCACCCTTGGCTGGCCTTTCACAATCCCACCATTGATTGGCGGTCAGGGGAGATTTCTCAATGGGGTGCCCTCTGTGATAAGGAATGTAT
The DNA here is from genome assembly GCF_028390025.1 of Pseudophryne corroboree. Lineage (NCBI taxonomy): Eukaryota > Metazoa > Chordata > Amphibia > Anura > Myobatrachidae > Pseudophryne > Pseudophryne corroboree. The sequence continues at coordinate 498,933,053 of NC_086449.1, read as the reverse complement.
TTCGTTTCCAGTCAGAATAGCTGCTGCCATTCCTGAACTCATTCCCGTGGAGTACCAGGAGTTTGCTGATGTGTTCTCCAAGGGCAATGCAGACATTCTGCCTCCCCATCGGCCTTATGATTGCTCCATTGAGCTAATTCCTGGTGCTGCATTGCCAAAGGGAAGGTTATATGCTTTATCCGGGCCAGAAACTGCGGCCATGAATGACTATGTTAAAGAGAGCCTAGGGAAAGGATTTATTAGGCCATTTAAATCTCCTTTAAGTGCAGGCTTCTTCTTTGTGGAGAAAAAGGATGGCTCGCTCAGACCTTGCATTGACTATAGAGCCCTAAATAAAATCTCAGTTAAAAATACTTATCCTCTGCCGCTGATTTCTGTCCTCTTTGATCAGCTGCGTTCGGCTGTGATTTTTTCCAAAATTGATCTAAGAGGAGCGTATAACCTCATCCGAATCAGGTCCGGAGATGAGTGGAAGACAGCCTTCAGTACTCAGTCGGGTCACTACGAGTACCTAGTGATGCCGTTCGGCTTGTCTAACGCTCCAGCAGTTTTCCAGGACCTCATTAACGATGTGCTCCGTGACTTCCTAGGGAAATTCGTGGTCGTTTACTTAGACGACATCCTGATTTATTCTGACTCTATTGAACAACATGTTACCCAGGTGCGTCAGGTTCTTCAAAAGTTACGTGAGAATCATCTATATGCCAAACTGGAAAAATGCGAGTTTCATGTCACGGAGGTATCTTTTTTAGGGTACATTATTTCCCCTCGGGGATTTTTCATTGAACCAAAGAAGCTCCAGGCCATCCTTAGTTGGGCGCAACCCATCAATTTAAAAGCAATTCAGCGCTTTTTAGGGTTTGCGAATTATTACAGGAGGTTCATTCATTCTTTTTCCGACCTGGTTGCTCCCATTGTGGCCCTGACAAAGAAAGGAGCGGATCCTACCAACTGGTCGCGTGAAGCGGAGTTGTCCTTTCGGGCCTTGAAACAAGCTTTTGTCTCGGCTCCAGTCCTCAGACATCCCAATCCAGGATTGCCCTTCGTTGTGGAGGTTGATGCCTCGGAGGTTGGAGTAGGGGCTATACTATCTCAAAAGGATCCAGAGTCTCTGGAACTACATCCTTGTGCCTTTATGTCCAGGAAATTCTCCTCCGCTGAATCCAACTATGACGTTGGTAACCGGGAATTACTGGCAATAAAATGGGCTTTCGAGGAGTGGAGGCATTGGCTGGAGGGAGCAACACATACCATTTCAGTATTGACTGACCATAAGAATCTGCAATACATCGAATCAGCTAAGCGGCTGAATGCCCGGCAGGCTCGTTGGGCTTTGTTCTTTACTCGTTTCAAATTTATTATAACTTTCAGGCCAGGTTCCAAGAATACCAAGGCAGATGCTCTGTCACGCAGTTTTCTTCCGGTTCATGATAACAGTCCTGTTACTCCCATACTTCCATCTTCAGTCATTTGGGCAGGCCTCACACAAGATTTATTTACCCAGTTAAAACAGCTTCAACACCAAACTCCTGGAAATACTCCTGCTGGTCGTCTTTACGTCCCTGAGTTCTTGAGAGCTACTGTTTTGACTGAGTTCCATGATAACAAAGTTTCCGGGCATCCAGGTATCTCTAAGACATTGGAGTTAGTCTCACGCTCAGTATGGTGGCCTGGTCTTTCTAAAGACGTTAAGGAGTTTGTTTCTTCATGTCAGGTTTGTGCACAGCATAAGGTTCCCCGTTCCTTGCCTATCGGGCAACTTATGCCCTTGAATGTCCCTCTCAGGCCATGGTCTCATATTTCCATGGATTTTGTGGTGGACCTTCCCCTTTCAGCTGGATGCAGAGTCATTTGGGTGGTAGTAGACCGTTTTAGCAAGATGGCTCATTTCATTGCCCTTCCCCGACTGCCATCTGCCCAAGGATTGGCAGTGTTGTTTCTCCGCCATGTTTTCAGACTTCATGGGTTGCCCACTGATATTGTTTCTGATCGGGGTCCACAATTCATTGCACAATTCTGGAAGTGTTTTTGTGCTTCATTAAAGATGAGATTGTCATTAACATCTGGTTACCACCCACAGTCCAACGGGCAAACCGAGCGAGTTAACCAATCATTGAAACAGTATTTGCGTTTGTACTCAGCCAAACTCCAGAATGATTGGTCCGAGTTTCTTCCATTGGCGGAGTTTGCTTACAATAATTCTTGTCATTCCTCCACCAACGTGTCTCCATTCTTTTCAGTTTTTGGTTTTCACCCCAGAGCTAATTCTTTTTTTCAACATTCCTCAGTTTCCTCGCTAACCTTAACCTCCCATCTCAGAGCCATTTGGAAAAAAGTGCACCTTGCTCTCAGAAAAGCGGCCTTTCGAGAGAAAAAATTTTCTGACCGGCTTCGACGTCCTTGCAATTTTAAGGTGGGAGATAGGGTTTGGTTGTCGACTCGTAACATTAGACTTCGACAATCTTCAGCTAGGTTGGGACCCAAATTTATTGGACCATTTCATATCATTAAAAAAGTTAACCCAGTTGCTTTCCGGTTACGTTTACCAAAATCTCTTCGGATTGGTAATACGTTTCATTGCTCCCTGTTGAAGCCATACATTTCTTCCAATAAATTTCCTCGGAAGATCTCTCAGGGAAAATCTCCAGTGGATGTACAGGGACAACAGGAGTTCCTGGTGGAGAAGGTTCTCGATTCCAAGTTGTCCAGGGGCCGGCTTTATTTTCTGGTTCACTGGAGAGGTTATGGTCCAGAGGAAAGGTCCTGGGTCCTGGATAAGGATCTTCATGCCCCAAGGCTCAAGAGGGCATTTTTTCGGGAATTTCCTTGGAAGCCTGGCTTTAGGGGTTCCTTGACCCCTCCTCAAGGGGGGGGTACTGTTAGGTGCCGGGGTCCGCTCGTCGGTGCGGCCCGGCGCCTAGCAACCAGGGACGCCACACGCGGACAGCCGCCGGCTCCCTGGCAACGCTGGACGCCGGGCGCACTGAGCCGCACGGACCCTAGCAACGGGGACGCCACTGATGGACCGCGTTCCCCGTTGCTGGGTCCAGGGTTTAATGAACCTACACCTGTTTTCTGGCCGTGCAGCAAGGCAGCTGCACGGCATGTAGGTAATTAGCCCTGTCAGCACCTGATTGGAGGACTCCTGTTCATATGCACTCTCAGGGCTTCTCACAGACGCCGGTAATAGCTTCCTGCATGCTGTCTCTGTTTGCTGAGAGTCTGTTCCAGTCTTGCTGTATCCGGTCATTCCAGTATTCGGAAGTCCTGAACTCGGAAGTTGTCATCTTATTCCTGTAGTCCTGACTAATCACCGTATAACATCCAGCGGTGTTCGTGAGTCGCGGCTTTGCCGTGTGTTGCGGCTTGTCCGCTTTATTATTTATTATTTGTGTTTTGGAGCATTTCGCGGAGGGTTCCGCTTCCACAGGTCCACTCTGGTATCCAGCGGTGCTGGGTAGGAGTATTGGACAAGTGGATTTTGGTTGTCCTTTTCCCTGGCGGGTTTCCGCACATACTTCAGGTTTTGTTAGTTAGCTTGTTGCCCCTGGCCTGTTGTCAGTCAGAGGTCCTCTTGTTATCATCCTGCCTCGGATTTCCCTTTGTCTCTCACTAATACCGGGGGGCACCGGAGTTGGGCAGACATAATCCGCCCTTCAAACGTGGCTGTCAGGGGCTCAAGAAACCATAGTCTCGCAGGGGATTTCCGATAGCACGGGTGAGACAATAGAGTTAGGGCGCCAGGGGCAACTAGTCTTTCCTGCTCCCGTTACCTGCATTCCATTCCAGCGCTCTGGTCCTTGTCATAAAATCTCCTCCGGTCAGGAGTGCTGGAATCATAACAGTATCTAATTTATAATAATTATTATTAATAATATTAATTTGAATTGATTATGATGTGGTGATAAGAAGAGTTATGAAAATAGGACAATAAGTTATAATAAGAATATGAGCTACAGACACTACACCCTGAAATGGACGGAGCATACCTGGATATATTCTGGGAGGATACAGCCCAAAATATTTAAAAAAATATGTCTTTTATTTTAGGTGGACTGACACTCTTAGATGGATGGAGCAGCTGCAGTCCCTGGATGTATACTGCGATGACACAGCACAAAATATTAATTTAAATCAATATATATATATATATATATATATATATTATTTTTTATATCACATACTTCGGTTACAGTGTCACACAAATGAGTCAAAAATATGTAGAAGTATTTTTTATATCACATACCAGCAGTTACAGTGTTGCACAAATGAATCAGAAATATATATAATAATTACACACTGCGGCTGTGAATCACACACAGAGGCTAATTAGCAGTAGTGTATGGCAGTACTGGTAGTCATCACTGAGTGACGCACCAATAGAAATATATTTTTTGCTCTGGATCACACACAGAGGATATATAGCCGTAGTGTACGGCAGTATTGGTAGTCATCACTGAGTGACGCACCAATAGAAATATAGTTTTTGCTCTCGATCACACATATAGGATATATAGCAATAGTGTACGGCAGCCACTGTACTAGTAGGCAGAGTGACGCACCAATAGAAATATTTTTCAGTTTTGGATCACACACAGAGGATATAGAGCAGTAGTGTATGGCAGCCACAGTACTAGTAGTCAGAGTGATGCACCAATAGAAATATATTTTTTGCTTTAGATCACACACACAGATATATAGCAGTAGTGTACGGCAGTATTGGTAGTTGTAACTGAGTGACGCACCAATAGAAATATATTTTTTGCTCTGAATCACACACAGAGGAGATATAGCAGTAGTGTACAGCAGTATTGATAGTTCTAACTGAGTGATGCACCAATAGAAATATATTTCTTGCTCTGAATCACACCTAGAGGATATATAGCAGATGTGTACATTAGCCGCAGTACTAGTAGAGTGATGCACCAATAGATACTGTACATATTTTTTGCTTTGGATCACATACAGAGGATATTTAGCAGCAGTGCACGGCAATCGTCAATACATCTAGTATACTGACAAATGCGCTTAGAGTCTCCGGCTTTTCAAAGAATATTTCCTGTTCCTCCAGAAACATATAATTTATATATATAAATACATACATGTAGCTATACATACTGTATAGATACATACTGTATCTATATATATTGTCAGGCTCCGGAGCCTTAACTCTGGCAGGTGCTCCCGCGGGTTACCGTACCTTTGGTTGGCACGGCTGCGGCGGCAGGGAGCTGCTGCCGGCGGGTCCTCCTGGACGGATGTGCGGCTGCCAAGGGCCGAGGGTCTGGGGAGCCGGGTGCTGCGGCGGGGATCGCTGCGGTAAGGTCCTCTGGTGGTGACACAGTATAGTGTGTCAGAGACAGAAGCTGGCTAAAGCTGTGTGCTAACAGCTAAGTATGTCTCCTATACTGGGGGGCAGCCATGTCGGAGACCAGAGTATTACCAATGAAGTTCCCAATCTGTGTTCAGCCAATCCTGCATGTTCTCCTCTTACAAAAGAGGGCTGGCTCAGAGGGAGAGTGCCAGTGCTTCAAGTTACCTCCTTGTGAAAGGTTCTCCAGCTCTGTGCTCCCAGGATACTTCTGGTTCCCTGGTCCTGGTTGCTCTCATCCATCGGTTACCTAAACGCTGCTGCAGTCCTGCTGTCTCAGTCTGTTGCCACTCGTGGAAGCGCTCACAGGGTTCCAGGTCATTGAGGATCTCCAGGTGCTAACAGCGGTTCCCGCAGCAGTCTTCATTTATTCAAAGTCCAAGTTCTTCAGCCTCATCTTTCAGTCACAAACGACAGTCTTCATTTATTGAAAGTCCAAGTTCTTCAGCCTCGTCTTTCAATCACAAACCACAGTCTTCATTTATTCAAAGTCCAAGTTCTTCAGCCTCGTCTTTCAGTCACAAACCACAGTCTTCATTTATTCAAAGTCCAAGTTCTTCAGCCTCGTCTTTCAATCACAAACCACAGTCTTCAATTATTCAATGTCTAAGTTCTTCAGCCTCGTCTTTCAATCACAAACCACAGTCTTCATTTATTCAAAGTCCAAGTTCTTCAGCCTCGTCTTTCAATCACAAACCACAGTCTTCAATTATTCAATGTCTAAGTTCTTCAGCCTCGTCTTTCAATCACAAACCACAGTCTTCATTTATTCAAAGTCCAAGTTCTTCAGCCTCGTCTTTCAATCACAAACCACAGTCTACATTTATTCAAAGTCCAAGTTCTTCAGCCTCGTCTTTCAATCACAAACCACAGTCTTCATTTATTCACTGTCCAAGTTCTTCAGCCTCGTCTTTCAATCACAAACCACAGTCTTCATTTATTCAAAGTCCAAGTTCTTTAGCCTCCTCTTTCAATCACAAGCCACTGTCTTCATTTATTCAAAGTCCAAGTTCTTCAGCCTCGTCTTTAATCATAAAACACAGTCTTCAGTTCCTCTTTACCGGAGTTCTTCAGCTTCACGCTTCAAGTCATTTAACCATAGACTCTAATTCTCCCAGTTTCTTCTATTTCTCCAATATTCGTGTACAGTTTGATTATTCATTAAAACTACAGTTATCTTTCTACGAAGTCCTCCTTTTCCTTACGCCCTCCGGCCTACGTTAACACTTAGTTTGGCTCCACTTCATGAGGAGGAATTACATTCAGCCACTTTGTTTACTCTCCTCACAGGTAGCTGTCCCTTCAGCCAATACTCGGTAGTGGGAACCTCCACTTACGCCGAGCGTGACACACACACACACACACACATATATATATATATATATATATATATATATATATATTATCCTTAGTATAACCAATTAATTAATATAATATAACTAGTACCATAAATGTACCTCTTACTACAAGCCGATACCTTAATATAAACAACAACCAGAATAATCATTCATTGAGTTTATTTAGAATATAAGTCTTAAAATCATTAAAACTTTTAAATTAATGACGTTTCTCATCCATACAGTACATTAACATATTGTTTTCTTCAGTTTACATTATGCCTTTTTTGAGGCTAAAGGTTCATTTCAGATTTAGCAACTTGCATATCACAATATATATGATATGCAAGTTGCTGAATCTGAAGTTAACAAGGGTGATATGCAAGTTGCTAAATATGAAGTTAACAGATGAGAAACATGATTAATTTTAAAGTTTTAATGATTTTAAGACTTATGTTCTAAATAAACTCAATGAATGATTATTCTGGTTGTTGTTTATATTAAGGAATCGGCTTGTAGTAAGAGGTACATTTATGGTACTAGTTATAATAAGAATTTACTTACCGATAATTCTATTTCTCATAGTCCGTAGTGGATGCTGGGGACTCCGTAAGGACCATGGGGAATAGCGGCTCCGCAGGAGACTGGGCACATCTAAAGAAAGCTTTAGGACTATCTGGTGTGCACTGGCTCCTCCCCCTATGACCCTCCTCCAAGCCTCAGTTAGGATACTGTGCCCGGACGAGCGTACACAATAAGGAAGGATTTTGAATCCCGGGTAAGACTCATACCAGCCACACCAATCACACCGTATAACCTGTGATCTGAACCCAGTTAACAGCATGATAACAGAGGAGCCTCTGAAAGATGGCTCACAACAATAATAACCCGATTTTTGTAACAATAACTATGTACAAGTATTGCAGACAATCCGCACTTGGGATGGGCACCCAGCATCCACTACGGACTATGAGAAATAGAATTATCGGTAAGTAAATTCTTATTTTCTCTAACGTCCTAAGTGGATGCTGGGGACTCCGTAAGGACCATGGGGATTATACCAAAGCTCCCAAACGGGCGGGAGAGTGCGGATGACTCTGCAGCACCAAATGAGAGAACTCCAGGTCCTCCTCAGCCAGGATATCAATTTTGTAGAATTTTACAAACGTATTTGCTCCTGACCAAGTAGCTGCTCGGCAAAGTTGTAAAGCCGAGACCCCTCGGGCAGCCGCCCAAGATGAGCCCACCTTCCTTGTGGAGTGGGCATTTACAGATTTTTGGCTGTGGCAGGCCTGCCACAGAATGTGCAAGCTGAATTGTACTACAAATCCAACGAGCAATAGTCTGCTTAGAAGCAGGAGCACCCAGCTTGTTGGGTGCATACAGGATAAACAGCGAGTCAGATTTCTTGACTCCAGCCGTCCTGGAAACATATATTTTCAGGGCACTGACAACGTCTAGCAACTTGGAGGCCTCCAAGTCCCTAGTAGCCGCAGGCATCACCAATAGGTTGGTTCAGGTGAGACGCTGAAACCACCTTGGGGAGAAACTGAGGACGAGTCCTCAATTCCGCCCTGTCCGAATGGAAAATCAGATAAGGGCTTTTTCAGGATAAAGCCGCCAATTCTGACACGCGCCTGGCCCAGGCCAGGGCCAACAGCATGACCACTTTCCATGTGAGATATTTTAACTCCACAGATTTAAGTGGTTCAAACCAATGTGACTTTTGGAACCCAAAACTACATTGAGATCCCAAAGTGCCACTGGAGGCACAAAAGGAGGCTGTATATGCAGTACCCCTTTTACAAACGTCTGAACTTCAGGGACTGAAGCTAGTTCTTTTTGGAAGAAAATTGACAGGGCCGAAATTTTAACCTTAATGGACCCCAATTTCAGGCCCATAGACACTCCTGTTTGCAGGAAATGTAGGAATCGACCCAGTTGAATTTCCTCCGTCGGGCCTTACTGGCCTCGCACCACGCAACATATTTTCGCCAATTGCGGTGATAATGTTTTTGCGGTTACATCCTTCCTGGCTTTGATCAGGATAGGGATGACTTCATCCGGAATGCCTTTTTTCCTTCAGGATCCGGCGTTCAACCGCCATGCCGTCAAACGCAGCCGCGGTAAGTCTTGGAACAGACAGGGTCCTTGCTGGAGCAGGTCCCTTCTTAGAGGTAGAGGCCACGGATCCTCCGTGAGCATCTCTTGAAGTTCCGGTTACCAAGTCCTTCTTGGCCAATCCGGAACCACGAATATAGTGCTTACTCCTCTCCATCTTATCAATCTCAGTACCTTGGGTATGAGAGGCAGAGTAGGGAACACATACCCTGACTGGTACACCCACGGTGTTACCAGAGCGTCTACAGCTTATTGCCTGAGGGTCCCTTGACCTGGCGCAATACCTGTCGAGTTTTTAATCATGTGGAAGACTTCTGGGTGAAGTCCCCACTCTCCCGGGTGGAGGTCGTGCTGAGGAAGTCTGCTTCCCAGTTGTCCACTCCCGGAATGAATACTGCTGACAGTGCTATCACATGATTTTCCGCCCAGCGAAGAATCCTTGCAGCTTCTGCCATTGCCCTCCTGCTTCTTGTGCCACCCTGTCTGTTTACGTGGGTGACTGCCGTGATGTTGTCCGACTGGATCAACACCGGCTGACCTTGAAGCAGAGGTCTTGCTAAGCTTAGAGCATTGTAAATGTCCCTTAGCTTCAGGATATTTATGTGAAGTGATGTCTCCAGGCTTGACCATAAGCCCTGGATATTCCTTCCCTGTGTGACTGCTCCCCAGCCTTGCAGGCTGGCATCCGTCGTCACCAGGACCCAGTCCTGAATGCCTAATCTGCGGCCCTCTAGAAGATGAGCACTCTGCAACCTCCACAGGAGGGACACCCTTGTCCTTGGTGACAGGGTTATCCGCTGATGCATCTGAAGATGCGATCCAGACCATTTGTCCAGCAGGTCCCACTGGAAAGTTCTTGCGTGGAATCTGCCGAATGGGATTGCTTTGTAGGAAGCCACCATTTTACCCAGAACCCTTGTGCATTGATGCACTGAGACTTGGCTCGGTTTTAGGAGGTTCCTGACTAGCTCGGATAACTCCCTGGCTTTCTCCTCCGGGAGAAACACCTTTTTCTGGACTGTGTCCAGGATCATCCCTAGGAACAGAAGACACGTCGTCGGAACCAGGTGCGATTTTGGAATATTGAGAATCCAATCGTGCTGCCGCAACACTACCTGAGATAGTGCTACACCGACCTCCAACTGTTCCCTGGATCTTACCCTTATCAGGGAATTGTCCAAGGAAGGGATAACTAAAATTCACTTCCTTCGAAGGAATATCATCATTTCGGCCATTACCTTGGTAAAGACCCGGGGTGCCGTGTACCATCCATACGGCAGCGTCTGAACTGATAGTGACAGTTCTGTACCATAAACCTGAGGTACCCTTGGTGAGAAGGGTAAATTTTGACATGAAGGTAAGCATCCTTGATGTCCCGAGACATCATGTAGTCCCCTTCTTCCAGGTTCGCAATCACTGCTCTGAGTGACTCAATCTTGAATTTGAACCTCTGTACGTAAGTGTTCAAATATTTTAGATTTAGAATCGGTCTCACCGAGCCGTCCGGCTTCGGTACCACAACAGTGTGGAATAATACCCCGTTCCCTGTTGCAGGAGGGGTATCTTGATTATCACCTGCTGGGAATACAGCTTGTGAAGGGCTTCCAAAACTGTCTCCCTGTCAAAAGGAGACATCGGTAAAGCCGACTTTAGGAAACGGCGAGGGGGAGACGTCTCGAATTCTAATTTGTACCCCTGAGATATCACCTGAAGGATCCAGGGATCTACTTGCGAGTGAGCCCACTGCGCGCTGAAATTCATTGAGACGGGCCCCCCACCGTGCCTGATTCTGCTTGTAAAGCCCCAGCGTATACTGAGGGCTTGGCAGAGGCGGGAGAGGGTTTCTGTTCCTGGGAACTGGCTGATTTCTGCAGCCTTTTTCCTCTCCCTCTGTCACGGGGCAGAAATGAGGAACCTTTTGCCCGCTTGTCCACGAAAAGACTGCGCCTGATAATACGGCGTCTTCTCATGTTGAGAGGCGACCTGGGGTACAAACGTGGAATTCCCAGCTGTTGCCGTGGCCACCAGGTCTGAAAGACCGACCCCAAATAACTCCTCCCTTAATAAGGCAATACTTCCAAATGCCGTTTGGAATACGCATCACCTGACCACTGACGTGTCCATAACCCTCTACTGGTAGAAATGGACAACGCGCTTAGACTTGATGCCAGTCGGCAAATATTCCGCTGTGCATCACGCATATATAAAAATGCATCTTTTAAATGCTCTATAGGCAAAAATATACTGTCCCTATCTAGGGTATCAATATTTTCAGTCAGGGAATCCGACCACGCCAACCCAGCACTGCACATCCAGGCTGAGGCGATTGCTGGTCGCAGTATAACACCAGTATGTGTGTAAATACCTTTTAGGATACCCTCCTGCTTTCTATCAGCAGGATCCTTAAGGGCGGCCATCTCAGGCGAAGGTAGAGCTCTTACAAGCGTGTGAGCGCTTTATCCCCCCTAGGGGGTGTTTCCCAATGCACCCTAACCTCTGGCGGGAAAGGATATAATGCCAATAACATTTTAGAAATTATCCGTTGTTATCGGGGGAAACCCACGCATCATCACACACCTCATTTAATTTCTCAGATTCAGGAAAACTACAGGTAGTTTTTCCTCACCGAACATAATACCCCTTTTTTGGTGGTACTCGTATTATCAGAAATGTGTAAAACATTTTTCATTGCCTCAATCATGTAACGTGTGGCCCTACTGGAAGTCACATTCGTCTCTTCACCGTCGACACTGGAGTCAGTATCCGTGTCGGCGTCTATATCTGCCATCTGAGGTAACGGGCGCTTTAGAGCCCCTGACGGCCTATGAGACGTCTGGACAGGCACAAGCTGAGTAGCCGGCTGTCTCATGTCAACCACTGTCTTTTATACAGAGCTGACACTGTCACGTAATTCCTTCCAACAGTTCATCCACTCAGGTGTCGACCCCCTAGGGGGTGACATCACTATTACAGGCAATCTGCTCCGTCTCCACATCATTTTTCTCCTCATACATGTCGACACAAAAGCACCGACATACAGCACACACACAGGGAATGCTCTGATAGAGGACAGGACCCCACTAGCCCTTTGGGGAGACAGAGGGAGAGTTTGCCAGCACACACCAGCAGAGCCGGCCCTAACAAATATGATGCCCTAGGCAAGATTTTGGCTGGTGCCCCCTAGCACCACCACTAGTTCCGCCTCTGACCCTGCACCCCTTTCCCAGCACCATCACCCCCAACCCATAGCAGTCCTTTTTTTTTGTTTTCCTACCCCCTGTAATTTAAATAAGAACAGTGTGCACATTTGTCCTTACACATATGCCGCACATTATTAGTGCCCTTATACACATAATGACACACATAGTGCCCCTTACACATATGTTACACATTATTAATGCCCTTATACACATAATGACGCATGTAGTTCCCAGCGTGAGTCAACTGGCAGCTCTGCTAACGTCGGGTGCCTATTTTTTATGAAAATGCATCTTATTTGCATTGCTATGTGGCTAGGATGCACAAGCAGCTTCTGCTGATTAAACTGATATGTGGCATGCCTATATACTGTGTGCGACTGTGGCTGTATCTGCATACGAAATGCTACACACAGAATATAGGCATGCCGCATATCATTTTAATCAGCAGAAGCTGCTGATGCCCCTAGGCATACCAGATGCCCTAGGCAATTGCCTAGTTTGCCTATACCTAGGGCCGGCTCTGCACACCAGAGCGCTATATATATACAGGGATAACCTTATATAAGTGTTTTTCCCCTTATAGCTGCTGTATAGTTAATACTGCGCCTAATTAGTGCCCCCCTCTCTTTTTTTAACCCTTTCTGTAGTGTAGTGACTGCAGGGGAGAGACAGGGAGCTTCCCTCCAACGGAGCTGTGAGGGAAAATGGCGCCAGTGTGCTGAGGAGATAGGCTCCGCCCCTTTTTCGCGGACTTTTCTCCTGCTTTTTTATGGATTCTGGCAGGGGTTAAATGCATCCATATAGCCCAGGAGCTATATGTGATGCATTTTTTTGCCATCCAAGGTGTTTTTATTGCGTCTCAGGGCGCCCCCCCCAGCGCCCTGCACCCTCAGTGACCGAAGTGTGAAGTGTGCTGAGAGCAATGGCGCACAGCTGCAGTGCTGTGCGCTACCTTGTTGAAGACCGGACGTCTTCTGCCGCCGATTTTCCGGACCTCTTCTGCCTTCTGGCTCTGTAAGGGGGCCGGCGGCGCTGCTCTGGGACCCATCCAAGCTGGGCCTGTGATCGTCCCTCTGGAGCTAATGTCCAGTAGCCTAAGAAGCCCAATCCACTCTGCACGCAGGTGAGTTCGCTTCTTCTCCCCTTAGTCCCTCGATGCAGTGAGCCTGTTGCCAGCAGTTCTCACTGAAAATAAAAAACCTAATCTAAAACTTTCACTAAGAAGCTCAGGAGAGCCCCTAGTGTGCACCCTTCTCGTTCGGGCACAGAGATCTAACTGAGGCTTGGAGGAGGGTCATAGGGGGAGGAGCCAGTGCACACCAGATAGTCCTAAAGCTTTCTTTAGTTGTGCCCAGTCTCCTGCGGAGCCGCTATTCCCCATGGTCCTTACGGAGTCCCCAGCATCCACTTAGGACGTTAGAGAAATTATATTAATTAATTGGTTATACTAAGGACAATTATCTTTGAATAGGAATTACCTTTACCGTAGGCGCCCCTGGAGATAATTTCAAATTCATTTACTATTCCAGGATCCATATGGGGCAGAAGACTATCTTCATGGATTTAGCAGCCGAATCTAACAATAATTAACTACCTTCCTATAAATGTGGACTAAGTAGCTATAAGTGCAGTATCGGTAACGAAAGTATATATATATATATATATATATATATATATGTGAAAGCCCTCACTCACTCACTGACTGACTTACTCATCACTAATTCGCTTACTTCCCGATATGTTAGGAAGATAAAATTTAACATAGGTATTCTGCAGGAGGGAAACGATAATGCCCTCAGATCAAATCAGGACAATCAGATCAAAATTTGGATTGCACCTCCAGTGTGTAGAATTTAATAAACTACAAAAATGCGATAGCCCTCACTGACTGACTGACTGACTGACTGACTGACTGACTGACTGAAGATGTACTACTAAGCAGTGAAAAGAAATAAGAAGTGAGCCAGTGGAGAACTTGCACATGGCAACCAATCAGTTGCTCTGTATATTTTATAATATGCAAATTATAAATGTTACTTCAGTTACCTTCCCCCTTCTGTCGCCGCTGCAGACTATTCGTGCCGCCTGCTTGAAGTAAAAAAACTATTGAAAATGTACCTCCCAAATGAGTCTACTCTAGTATTTTTAATAACTGTCTCATCTGAGGCAGCAGCCATTTTGAGAGGGACATATTTAATAGAGCCTGCAGGCGATCAACGGCGGTGGCGATGGATGGAGACTGAGACTAGCGGCGGACGGTGACATGAGCAGCCCAGGCCCTCCCCTCTCTGTTAGAGAGGCCGAACCCGGACAGCAGTGCCCACAGTACCCCCCTAATGACAGGCCTGATAGGCGATACAGTATGTTGTCCGATCCAGCAGATCGAACTAACATATTATGCATATCAGGTAGTGTGCACCCATTAGCACATGCTCCCACCCACCGACATGTCAGTTGTCCCTTCTGTTGTGCTGCGCGGCATATGGGACAACCCAGGCTTGGACTGGCCCACAGGGGTACAGGGGAATCCACCGATGGGCCCCACTGCCTGGGGGCCCACCGGGGCCCAGATGCTGCAATCTCTAATGGTTAGTCAAACCAATGAGGTGGCAGACCCCACCATCTCTGCAGACTGGCCACACCCCTAACATGGGCCCCTACCAATCCATTCCCCCGGTGGGACCTACATGCCCCAGTCCAACACTGGGACGACCCTAAGGCCAACATTGTGCTGCTGAATGCGGCCATAAACTACATAGTACCATATCGTTCAGTTTGTGTGGCCAACCAACATCTTTTACCTTCGGTCGTGCTGTCCCCCATGATCCTAGATTATTTTAGTGTGTAGCCAGCCTAAATAGTTTGCCACAAAATACTGATTGGAACCAGGAGAGAGTGGGGAAAGTGAGTTGTACAGTAGGTTTAGATGAATATGAATACTCATGGATTTCTGAGAGTTACCTTGTGGATTCATTGTTTGTTCTCATTACTTTATGCAGGGTTTGTGTTCTCGGTTTATGACTGGTGTGTGAGTTCTAGATCAATTAGTACTTTGTTATGTTGGTTAATATTTATCTTTTTTCCTTCTATTCCTAACCTATTTACTTTCATGCTTTTAAAGCATTAACCTGAGTATGATAACACTTTCTCTACTTATCACTTACGTGTAAACAGTGTTAGCTAGAGGTTCTCTTTTTACCATATACGTGTCATGTTCAAACAACACACAATCTAAGCGATATCGGTAATAAGAAAAACGTCTAAATATTTGCCTACTGCCAGATAGTTTATGCTGCAGCTTTGAAAATGTATTGCTTGTTACATTGCACTGTTTGTATGTCTTAAGGTAAAAAAACTGACATCGCAGTTTGAGCTTTGTAGCACTTAAATCATGTGGTGTAAAGCACACATAATCCCACACACAGCTCTCCCTCCTCTCCAACACATTTAATCCCTGACACAGCGCACATCATCCACCCTCATTTACATCTTTCTCCTTGTGGAAGTACACTCACCGTGGGTCCTCCTGTCTCTAGGCTCTGGCTGGCAGTTCCTCCTCTTTATGAGGCAGGAGAGCAGTGATGACACTGCTTCATCTCATTCCCACTGCCGTGGTCAGTGCCATCAGAGGGGGACTTGAGGAGGCGGGCTGTGGGAGACACTGTCCATCGCTGGTCACCCACCCCACCTATTAATGTGGGAGGCGCGGGGCACAGCGACAGCGGAAACAGTGGGAATGGAGGAGCAGCTGGCTGAAGGCGCAGTGCAGAGTTCTCAGCGCACTGGGGCACATGACCCTTTAGCACCCCCCTAGTTGCTACCATATGGGCTGCTTTGAGGGACTGCTGCTCCCCCTCCCTCTCTCCCCCTCTATCTTGCTCCTTTCTCTCCCTTATAGTCTCTCCTCCTGACGCCACTCCCTTTTCCTCACTTTCTTCCTAACAAAATCCCTCTCTCTCTCCCTCACACTGTCTCTCTCTCTCTTTTTCCTGACACTGTCTCTCTTTTTCTCTTACACACACTCTCTCTCTCTCCCGCTCTCTCTCCGAAACTGTCTCTCTCTCCACACAATGTCTCCACCTCTCTCCCTAACACTGTCTCTCTCCCTGACACTGTCTCTCTCTCTCTCTCTCTCCCTGATACTGTCTCAATCTCTATCTCTCTCCCTGACACTGTTTCTCTCTCCCTCTTCCTGACACTGTCTCTCTCTTTCTCTTTCCCTCTGGCACCGTCTCTCTATCCCTCTCTCTCTGACTATCTCCCTAACATTCTATCTCTCTCTCCCTGACACTCTCTCTCTCCGACACTTTCTCTGTTTCTCCCTGACCCCCTTTCAAGATTATGCTATGGGGCCCACAAACTTCTAGTTATGCCCCTGCTGAGGAGAAAGTGGAGGGATCCGCTTGGAGGTTAATCGCTTATTCAGAGAAGGTCTCCCAGCTTCCAGGATTGTGGGTAACCCTCTTGCATGCCATCCACATCTCCTGTGAAGTTTAGCACTGAATCACATTATCATGGCCTTGTCGTCATCCTGTATAATAAAGCCAACTCTGCTCCTCACCTCTGTTAGCTGAGACAGCTCAAACTGAAAGTGAAACTGAAGGGAGATTACAGCCTCCTAACCTGCTGATGGTAATATTATTAATATTGATCTGACTGCTTCATACTTGCTGCATATAAAGAAAGGGGGCTGGAGAGAAAAAATGGGGGTAGGGGCAGATAGGGACTGGAGAGAGGGGGGGATAGGGGCAGATAGGACAAAGGGGGGAGAGAGAGGGGGAGTGGTTGAGATAGATAGGGACTGGGAGAGAATTGAGTGGTAGGGGCAGATAGGGACAGTGGAGAGAGAGATGCAGATGTTCTCAATATAGTCACCTCTGTGTGACACGGACATACACACACTCCCTATGTACACTGCACTCCCGTATACTGCCCCTATGTACTCACTGCACCGCCATACCTCTCCATTTAGTGCCCCATATATACAGGGCATCCCCTCCTCAATGTACTGCTCCCGCCATATGCCGCATGCTCTGCACCCCTTTCTCCATATACTATGCTGCAACCTCAACTTACTTGCCATCCCGGGATTCAGCAACAAGTAGCTGCAGTAACCAGGAAAATTATGCAGGAACCACCAGATGGAGGCATCAGGGACACGTTTGGCCACTTACTGGCGGGGAGAGAAGGTGAATCAGTCTGGCATGAAGAGGCGAGACCATGCGTCGGGTGAGCAGTGTGGTGACCGGGAGGAGGAGGTTTTGGTGCTGGGGCTGCAGATGATTCGGGTGAGGAGGAGGCAGATAACCAGCTTAGCTGCTTTATATATACTGCGTGCCAACGGATGAGTGGGGACTCCAGAGTTTAAAGTATACTATTTAAAGTATCTGAAAAACACAAGGACTACTGTGTATTAGAAATATCTTCTTTGTATTATTCTAATCTTTTTATAGTCAAACTCTGGAGTAAAATGTCTATGACAGGTGAGGCATTGCCTCCTTTGCCTATGAAACCCAGCAGCTCCTGTGTGAGTAGATATCGCCCTCCTAATATAATCCGGCACTGGTGTACATCATTTTGACCGGCTTTCAACTAGTATATAATAGAAGGCTAATGCTGCTGCTCACCTCTGTGGGAGATATTCAAGTGTTTTGCGCACCGGTGGCAACTAGATGGTGACGGAGTAATTCAATTGTTGCTCCATACGGGCATTCACAGCTGCCGACGCTGACATTACTGTTATATTGTTACGTCATTTTGATGGGTTGGTAACTAGTTGAGTCATATTGCTGTGGTAAATAAAGTTGTATTGGTGAAGCCATGATGGTGCAAATCTCCCAGAGCTCTGTCTACAAAAGTCATCAAATATGGTTTGTATTTTCTGACCATGGTATTCCTCATACAATTTGTAGTTCGTTTTGAAGAACACCAGTTTTTTTTACATTTTTGGAAAAAAGCCTCATACAACAATCACTCACAATATTCCCTGCTAAACATTCTTTCAGAGTACACACTACAGATTAGGTAGCTTTAGTACATCATAGCTAATTTGTACAAGGAACTACCAAACTGCATTTCTTTCCTGCCAGAATTTACAAGTATTGCCTGAGATGCTTGTGCCCCTAGGCATACCAAACGCCCCAGGCATTTGCCTAGTTTGCATATGCCTAGGGCCAGCTCTGCGTGTGGTGCCCAGGGTGAACATTTCCTTTGGTGCCCCTTATTCAAAACAGGGACAGGGCACACTGAAGGTGTATGCCATAAATATAGGGACATGGCCACAGAATAGTATCAATTCACATTACACCCAACAGTAGTGTCCATCAGTCAAATTACATCACACAGTAGTACCCCGTATACCCACCAGGAAGAGAACCTTATGTACATTACTCCAGGTAGAGCCCCTTTTATGCATCTAATGCCAGGTAGTGCCCATTATACACATTGCACCATGTTGCCCCCTATACACATTGTGCCAGGTAGAGCTCCTTTTACAAATTGCACCAGGTAGAGCCTGTTATACACACTGCACCAGGTAGCCCCTTATACACATTGTACCAGGTAGCCCCTTATACACATTGTGCCTGGTAGCACCTTATACACATTGTGCCAGGTAGAGCCCCTTATACACACTGCACCAGGTAGAGCCCCTTATACACATTGCACCAGGTAGACCTTACACACATTGCACCAAGAAGCCCCTTATACACAATGTGTCAGGTACCCCATTATATACACTGCACAAGGTAGATCCCATTATACACATTGCACCAGGTAGCCCCTTACACACGTTGCACCAGGTAGCCCCTTATACACATTGTGTCAGGTAGCCCAATGCACACATTGTGCTAGATAGCCCATTATACACATTGCACCAGGTAGCTTGTTATACACATTGCATCAGGTAGCCCCTTGTACACATTGCACCAGGTAGTTCCTTATGCACATTGTGTCAGGTAGCCCAATATACACATTATGCTAGATAGCCCATTATACACATTGCATCAGGTAGCCCCTTGTACACATTGCACCAGGTAGTTCCTTATACACATTGCACCATGTACAGCCCATTATACACATTGCATTAGGTAGCCCCTTTTACACATTGTGCCAGGCATCCCCTTATACACATAGCGCCAGGTAGCCCATTATACACATTGTACCAGGTAGCCCATTACACATTGTGCCAGGTAGCCCCTTAAATACATTGCACCAGGTAGCCCATTATACACATTGCACCAGGTAGCCCCTTATACACATTGCGCCAGGTAGTCCCTTATATACATTGCACCAGGTAGCCCCTTATACACATTGCACCATGTAGAGCCCATTATACACATTGCATTATGTAAACCCTTATATACATTGTGCTAGGTAGCCCCTTATAAACATTGTGCCAGGCAGCCCCTTATGCACATTGCGCCAGGTAGAGCCTCTCTAGAGAGCGAGAGTGTGTGTGTGTGTGTGTGTGTGTGTGTGTGTGTATGAGTATGTGCGGGTATCTGTGCATGTTTGATTACTAGAGATGTGCAGCGGGCACTTTTCGTGTTTTGTGTTTTGGTTCTGGTTCCATGCTCGTGTTTTGGATCTGGATTGGTTTTGCCAAAACCACCCTTTCATGTTTTGGTTTTGGATCCGGATGATTTAAAAAAAACTCATATAAACAGCTAAAATCACAGAATTTGGGGGTCATTTTGATCCTACGGTATTATTAACCTCAATAACATTCATTTCCACTCATTCCCAGTCTATTTTGAACACCTCACACCTCACAATATTGTTTTTAGGCCAAAAGGTTGCACCGAGGTGGCTGGATGACTAATCTAAACGACACAAGTGTGCAGCACAAACACCTGGCCCATCTAGGAGTAGCACTACAATGGCAGACAGGATGGCAGATTTAAAAAATAGGCCCCAAACAGCACATCATGCAAACAAGAAAAAGAGATGCAATGAGGTAGCTGTATGACTAAGCTAAGTGACACAAATGTGCGGCACAAACACCTGGCCCATCTAGGAGTAGCACTGCAGTGGCAGACAGGATGGCACTTAAAAACACTAGGCCTCAAACAGCACATCGTGCAAAGAAGAAACATAGGTGCAATGAGGTAGCTGTATGACTAATCTAAGCGACACAAGTGTGTGGCACAAACAGCATGGGACGTGCTGGAATATGCCCATATGTAATACATGCACAATATTGGTGGCACAGGAGAGCATACCCCTAAACCACACACACACAGCAAAGCCTATAAAATTAATTTAGATAATAGTAACCCTTTTTTTGTAGCTATTATAATAATATGCAGCACATGCGAGCGAACCCGTGCACCACACAGGGCAAACCCTGTAAAAATGATTTGGATAATAATATAAGTAATGTGTATAAAACTTTTATTTGGAGTAAATAATATACAGCATAGGACACCACCACTGGACTTATGGCAGCACAAGACACCACCACTGGACTGATGCAGCACAAGACAGCACCACTGGACTGGACCACTGGACTGGATTTATACGGCAGTACCCCTGGACTTGTATGAAATAAGTGGTTTGTTTGGGCCCCCACCAAAAAAGAAGCAATCAATCTCTCCTTGCACAATCTGGCTCTACAGAGTCAAGATGTTGACCTCATCCTCACCCTCCAATTCCTCACCCCTTTCAGTGTGTACATCCTCCTCCTCAAAGAGTATTAATTCGTCTCCACTGAAATCCACCATTACAGGTCCCTGTATACTTTCTGGAGGCAATTGCTGGTCAAGGTATCCCTGGAGGAATTTATAATTCATTTTGATATACATCTTCTTCACATTTTGTAGAGGTAACGTCGATCGCTGATAAGGTTACCGGCTGCACTAAACACTCTTTCGGAGTACACACTGGACGGAGGGGGGGGGGGGGGGGGGGGGCAACTTAGGTAAAATAAAGCCAGTTTGTGCAAGGGCATCCAAATTGCCTCTTTTTCCTGCAAGTATCCATACGGACTGTCTGATATGCCTACTTGGATGCTGTAACTCATATAATCCTCCACCATTCTTTCATTGGTGACAGAATAATATGCAGTGACAGTAGACATGTCAGTAATCGTTGGCAGGTCCTTCAGTCAGATGTCAGCACTCGGTTCTGACTGCATTGCAACACCGTTAGCGGGTGGGCTTTTGCTTCTCCTCCATCCTCTGAAGCATGTAGAGTGTTGAATTCCACGTCGTTACCACCTCTTGCTTCAGGTGACGGGAGAGCAGGTTCAGGAGTGTTTGCTGGTGCTCAAGTCTTTGGCGTGCAGTGGCAGAATGTCAAAAGTGGCCCGCAATTTTTTCGGGCCACCAACAGCATCTCCTGCATGCCCCTGTCATTTAAAAAAAAATTCAGCACCACCAAATTAATTGTATGTGCAAAACATGGGACGTACTGGAATTTGCCCAGATGTAATGCACGCACAATATTGGTAGCGTTGTCCGATATCACAAATCCCCAGGAGAGTGGGGTAAGCCATTGTGCGATGATGTCCCTCAGTTTCTGTAAGAGGTTGTCAGCGGTGTGCCTCTTATGGAAAGCGGTGATACATAGCGTAGCCTACCTAGGAACGAGTTGGCGTTTGTGAGATGCTGCTACTGGTGCCACTGCTGTTGTTGCTGCAGGAGGCAATACATCTACCCAGTGGGCTGTCACAGTCATATATTACTTAATCTGCCCTGTTCCACTTGTCCAGATTTCCATGGTTAAGTAGACAGTGGTTACAACTGCATTTTTTAGGACACTAAGGACACTTCTTCTGACGTCTCTGTACATTCTTGGTATCGCCTGCCTAATGAAGTGGAATCTAGATGGGATTTGGTACCGGGGACACACTACCTCCATCAATTGTCTAAATCCCACTGCACTAATGGCGGATACCGGACGCACGTTTACACCAACATAGCTGTCAAGGCCTCAGTTATCCGCTTTTCAACAGGATAACTACTGTCATATTTCATCTTCCTCGCAAAGGACTGTTGGACAGTCAATTGCTTAGTTGAGTGGTCTTCTGATTTCCCCTCTGGGATGACGATCGACTCCCAGCACCAACAACAGCAGCAACAGCAGCAGCAGTAGGCGTACCACTCAAGGATCCTCCAGAGGAATCCCGGTTAGGAGAGGACTCCTCAGTCTTGCCAGTGACATGGCCTGCAGGACTACTGACGTTCCTGAATGAGGAGGAAGTTGATGTTGAGGGAGTTGGTGATGTGGCTTGCAGGAGCTTGGGTACAAGACGAAGACGGGATTTAGGTGTCAGTGGACTGTTTATGATCTTACCCAAACTTTCTGAACTTGACAATGACTTCTGATGAATGAGCAGCAGGTGACGTATAAGGAAGGATGTTCCTAGGTAGTTAACATCCTTACCCCTACTTATTACGGATAGACAAAAGCAACACACGGCTTGACACCTGTTGTCCGGATTTGTGGAGAAACAATTCCACACCGAAGAGGTGGCTTTTTTGGTATTTTGCCCAGGCATCATAATGGGCTTATTCATCCCACGGCATGAACAACAACTGTCTCCCCGATGCCTGATTTAAACAAACCACATTACCATCAGAATCCTCATCGTCAACTTCCTCCTCAGCGCAAGCAACACCCATATCCTCATCCTGGTGTACTTCAACAGTGACATCTTCAATTTGAATAGCAGAAACTGGACTGTGAGTGCTACTTCCAGCACTTGCAGAGAGCGTGCAAATGGTGGAAGGAGCCACCTCTTCTCATCCAGTGTTGGGAAGGTCAGGCATCACAACCGCCAACACACTTGGACTCTCCTTGGGGATTTGTGATACCATCTTAGTTAGAACGCACAGTTCTTTGCTGTGCTTTTGCCAGCTTAACTCTTATCATTTTTCTAGCGGGAGAATGAGGGCTTCCATCATCATGTGAAGCTGAAGCACTAGTCATGAACATAGGCCAGGGTCTTTGCTGTTCCTTGCTACTATGTGTCGTAAATGGCATATTGGCAAGTTTACGTTTCTCCTCAGACCATTTACATTTATTTTTTTGGGTCTTTTTACTAAACTTTGGCTTTTTTGATTTTACATGCCCTCTACTATCACATTGGTCATCGGCCTTGGCAGACGACGTTGATAGGATTTCATCATCTATGTCATAACTAGTGGCAGAAGCTTCATCACTAGGGAGAGTGGTTCTGGATCTTTCCCTATTTTATCCTTCAAATTTTTGTTCTCCATTATTTTTCTGGAGTTATATAACAATATGTGGTACAGGAGAGCATACCTCTACACCACACAGGGCAAACCCTGTGAAAATAATTTGGATTAAATATTAATAACCCCTTTAAATGGAGTAAATAATATGCAGCACAGGACAGAACCACTGGACTTATACGGCAGTACACTGGACGTGATCTGTATGGCAGTATCAATGGACTTATACACCAGTACCACTGGAATTATACAGCAGTACCACTGGAGTTATACGGCAGTACCACTGGAATTATACAGCAGTAATTATACCGCAATACCACTGGACTGAATTTATATGGCAGTATCACTGGACTTATTCGCCAGTACCACTGGAATTATACAGCTGTTCCACTGGAATTATACGGCAGTGTCACTGGAATTATACGGCAGTATCACTGGAATTATTTGACAGTACCACTGGACTTATATGGCAGTACCACTGGCATGGATTTTTTACAGCAGTATCACTGGAATTATACGGCAGTATCATGCTCTCTACTATCACATTGGGTATCGGCCCTGGCAGACGACGTTGATGGGATTTAATCGCCTATGTCATGACTAGTGGCAACAGCTTCAGCACTAGGATGAAGTGTTTCTTGATCTTTCCCTATCCTATCCTTCGAATTTTTGTTCTTCATTATTTTTCTGAAGTTATCTAACAATGGTGGTCATTCCGAGTTGTTCGCTCGTTGTTGTTTTTCGCAACAGAGCGATTAGGTGGAAAATGCGCATGCGCATGGTACGCAGCGCGCATGAGCTAAGTTATTTAACACAAGACTTAGTAGATTTGCTCGAGCAACGTTTTTTCATTGCTCGAGTGATCGTAGACGTAGTGTGATTGACAGGAAGTGGGTGTTTCTGGGCAAAAACTGGCTGTTTTCAGGGAGTGTGCTAAAAAATGCAGGCGTGCCTGGTAAAAACACAGGAGTGGCTGGAAAAACGGGGGAGTGGCAGGTTGAACGCAGGGCGTGTTTGTGATGTCAAACCAGGAACTAAACGGACCGAGGTGATCGCAATCTAGGAGTAGGTCTCAAGCTACTCAGAAACTGCAAGGAATTATTTAGTAGCAGTTCTGCTAATCTTTCGTTCGCTATTCTGCTAAACTAAGATACACTCCCAGAGGGCGGCGGCCTAGTGTTTGCACTGCTGCTAAAAGCAGCTAGTGAGCGAACAACTCGGAATGAGGGCCCATATGCGGTACAGGAGTGAGTACCTCTACACCACACAGGGCAAACCCTGTGAAATTTATTTGGATTAAATATTAACAACCCCTTTAAATGGAGTAAATAATATAGAGCACAGGACAGTACCACTGGATTTATACGACAGTACACTGGACTTGATTTGTATGGCAGTATCACTGGACTTTTACGCCAGTACCACTGGAATTATATGGCAGTACCACTGGAATTATATGGCAGTATCACTGGAATTATACAGCATTATCACTGGAATTATACGGCAGTACCACTGGGTTTTACGGCAGTACCACTGGAGATATTTACGGCAGTACCACTGGAATTATATGGCAGTGGCACTGGAATTATACGGCAGTACCACTGGACTGGATTTATACGACAGTATCACTGGACTTATTCGCTAGCACCATTGGCATTATACAGCAGTATCACTGGAATTATATGGCCGTACCACTGGACATATATGGCAGTACCACTGGACTGGATTTATACGGCAATATCACTGGAATTATACGGCAGTATCACTGGAATTATACAGCAGTACCATTGGATTTATACGATAGAACCACTAGATTTATATGGCAGTACTACTGGACTGGATTTATACGGCAATATCACTGGAATTATACGGCAGTATCACTGGAATTATACAGCAGTACCACTGGATTTATATGGCAGTACCACTGGAATTATATGGCAGTATCACAGGAATTATACGGCAGTATTATTGGAATTTTACGGCAGTACCACTGGATTTAAACGGCAGTACCACTGGAATTATGCGGCAGTACCACTTGAATTATATGGCAGTATTACTGGAATTATACGGCAGCATCACTGGATTAATACGCCAGTACCACTGGAATTATATGGCAGTACCAATGGACTTATACAGTAGTACCACTGGACTGGATTTTTATGGCAGTATCAATGGAATTATATGGCAAGATCACTGGACTTATACGCCAGTACCACTGGAATTAAAAGGCGGTATCACTGGACTTATACGCCAGTACAACTAAAATTATACGA
Organism: Pseudophryne corroboree; assembly: GCF_028390025.1. Taxonomy (NCBI): domain Eukaryota; kingdom Metazoa; phylum Chordata; class Amphibia; order Anura; family Myobatrachidae; genus Pseudophryne; species Pseudophryne corroboree. The sequence goes on along the minus strand of NC_086449.1, from coordinate 498,907,553 downwards.
CAGTACCACTGGATTTATACGGCTGTACCACTGGAATGTATTTATACGGCAGTATCACTGGACTTCTTCGCTAGTACCATTGGCATTGTACGGCAGTTTTACCGGAATTATACGGCAGTATCACTGGGAATATATGGCAGTACCACTGGACATATAAGGCAGTATCACTGGATTTATACGGCAGTGTCACTGGAATTATACAGCAGTATCACTGGAAATATACGGCAGTACCACTGGATTTATATGGCAGTACCACTGGACTGGAATTATACAGCAGTATCACTGGAATTATACGGAAGTACCACTAAATTTATACGGCAGTATCACATGAATTATATGGCAGTATTACTGAAATTTTACGGCAGTACCACTGGATTTATATGGCAGTACCACTGGACTAGATTTATATGGCCAGTGAGGGTTTATATGCCAGTACCACTGGATTTATACGGCAGTACCACTGGAATTATATGGCAGTACCACTGGAATTATACAGCAGTATCACTGGTATTATATGGCAATATCACTGGATTTATACGCCAGTACCACTGGAATTATACAGCAGTACCACTGGATTTATATGGCAGTTACACTGGACTGGATTATACGGCAGTATTAATGAAAATATACGGCAGGATCACTGGACTTTTATGCCAGTACCACTAGAATTAAACAGCAGTATCACTGGCTTTATATGCCAGTACCACTGGAATTATACGGCAGTACCACTGGATTTATACGGCAGTACCACTGGACTGGAATTATACAGCAGTATCACCTTAATTATATGGCAGTACCACTGGATTTATATTCCAGTACTACTTGAATTATACGGCAGTATCACTGTATTTATATGGCAGTATCACTGAAATTATACGGCAGTACCACTGGAGTTATACGGCAGTATCACTGGAATTATATGGCAGTATCACGGGAATTATACGGCAGTATCACTGGAATTATACGGCAATACCACTGGATTTATATGGCAGTATCACTGGACTGGATTTATACGGCAGTATCAATTGAATTATATGGCAAGATCACTGGAATTATACGGCAGTACCACTGGAATTATATGGTAGTACCACTGGATTTATACGGCAGTACCACTGGATTTATGCGACAGTACCACTGGACTTATACTGCAGTACCACTGGACTGGAATTATACATCAGTATCACTGTAATTATACGGCAGTACCATTGTACTTATATGGCAGCACCACTGGAATTATACTGCAGTATCACTGGAATTATACGGCAGTACTACTGGACTAATACGGCAGAACCACTGGACTGGATTTAAGACATTATCATTGGATTTATATGCCAGAACCACTGGAATTATGCAACAGTATCACTGGAAATATACGGCAGTATCACTGGAATTATACAGCAGTATCACTGGTCTTATACACCAGTACCACTGGAATTATATGGCAGTACCACTGGAATTATATGGCAGTATCACAGGAATTATACGGCAGTATTATTGGAATTTTACGGCAGTACCACTGGATTTAAACGGCAGTACCACTGGAATTATGCGGCAGTACCACTTGAATTATATGGCAGTATTACTGGAATTATACGGCAGCATCACTGGATTAATACGCCAGTACCACTGGAATTATATGGCAGTACCAATGGACTTATACAGTAGTACCACTGGACTGGATTTTTATGGCAGTATCAATGGAATTATATGGCAAGATCACTGGACTTATACGCCAGTACCACTGGAATTAAAAGGCGGTATCACTGGACTTATACGCCAGTACAACTAAAATTATACGACAGTACCACTGGATTTATACGGCTGTACCACTGGAATGTATTTATACGGCAGTATCACTGGACTTCTTCGCTAGTACCATTGGCATTGTACGGCAGTTTTACCGGAATTATACGGCAGTATCACTGGGAATATATGGCAGTACCACTGGACATATAAGGCAGTATCACTGGATTTATACGGCAGTGTCACTGGAATTATACAGCAGTATCACTGGAAATATACGGCAGTACCACTGGATTTATATGGCAGTACCACTGGACTGGAATTATACAGCAGTATCACTGGAATTATACGGAAGTACCACTAAATTTATACGGCAGTATCACATGAATTATATGGCAGTATTACTGAAATTTTACGGCAGTACCACTGGATTTATATGGCAGTACCACTGGACTAGATTTATATGGCCAGTGAGGGTTTATATGCCAGTACCACTGGATTTATACGGCAGTACCACTGGAATTATATGGCAGTACCACTGGAATTATACAGCAGTATCACTGGTATTATATGGCAATATCACTGGATTTATACGCCAGTACCACTGGAATTATACAGCAGTACCACTGGATTTATATGGCAGTTACACTGGACTGGATTATACGGCAGTATTAATGAAAATATACGGCAGGATCACTGGACTTTTATGCCAGTACCACTAGAATTAAACAGCAGTATCACTGGCTTTATATGCCAGTACCACTGGAATTATACGGCAGTACCACTGGATTTATACGGCAGTACCACTGGACTGGAATTATACAGCAGTATCACCTTAATTATATGGCAGTACCACTTGATTTATATTCCAGTACTACTTGAATTATACGGCAGTATCACTGTATTTATATGGCAGTATCACTGAAATTATACGGCAGTACCACTGGAGTTATACGGCAGTATCACTGGAATTATATGGCAGTATCACGGGAATTATACGGCAGTATCACTGGAATTATACGGCAATACCACTGGATTTATATGGCAGTATCACTGGACTGGATTTATACGGCAGTATCAATTGAATTATATGGCAAGATCACTGGAATTATACGGCAGTACCACTGGAATTATATGGTAGTACCACTGGATTTATACGGCAGTACCACTGGATTTATGCGACAGTACCACTGGACTTATACTGCAGTACCACTGGACTGGAATTATACATCAGTATCACTGTAATTATACGGCAGTACCATTGTACTTATATGGCAGCACCACTGGAATTATACTGCAGTATCACTGGAATTATACGGCAGTACTACTGGACTAATACGGCAGAACCACTGGACTGGATTTAAGACATTATCATTGGATTTATACGCCAGAACCACTGGAATTATGCAACAGTATCACTGGAAATATACGGCAGTATCACTGGAATTATACAGCAGTATCACTGGTCTTATACACCAGTACCACTGGAATTATATGACAGTACCACTGGATTTATATGGCAGTACTACTGAATTTATACGACAGTACCACTGGACTGGATTTATATGACAGTTTCACTGGTTTTACACGCCAGTACCACTGGAATTATACAGCAGTACCACTGGAATTATGCAACAGTATCACTGGAATTATACGGCAGTGTCACTGGAATTATACAGCAGAATCACTGGATTTATGCACCAGTAGCACTGGAATTATATGACAGTACCACTGGATTTGTACGGCAGTACCACTGGACTGGATTTATATGGCAGTATCACTGGAATTATACGGCAGTATCACTGGAATTATACGGCAAGATCACTGGATTTATGTGTCAGTACCACTGGAATTATACAGCAGTATCACTGTATTTATACGGCAGTATCACTGGAATTGTACGCCAGTACCACTGGAATTGTACGGTAGTATCACTGGAATTATACGGCAAGATCACTGGATTTATATGTCAGTACCACTGGAATTATACAGCAGTATCACTGTATTTATACGGCAGTATCACTGGAATTGTACGCCAGTACCACTGGAATTGTACGGTAGTATCACTGGAATTATACGGCAGTATCACTAGAATTATACGGCAGCACCATTGGAATTTTACAGAAGTATCACTGGAATTATACGGCAGTATCACTGGAATTATACAACAGTATCACTGGACATATATGGCAGTATCACTGGATTTATGGAGCAGTACCACTGGACTTATATGGCAGTATCACTGGACTTATATGGCAGAGTCACTGGACTGGATTTATACAGCAGTACCACTGGACATATATGGCAGTACCATTGGACATATACATCAGTATCACTGGACATATATGGCAGTATCACTGGACTGGATTTATACAGCAGAACCACTGGACATATATGGCAGTATCACTGTATTTATATGGCAGTATCACTGAAATTATATGACAGAACCACTGGCATTATACGGCAGTATCATGGGAATTATATGGCAGTATCACTGGAATTTTATGGCAGTAGCACTGGATTTATACGGCCAGTGAGGATTTATATGCCAGTACCACTTGAATTATACAGCAGGGCCACTGGAATTATATGGCAGTATCACTGGAATTATACGGCAGTATCACTGGAATTATACGGCAGTATCACTGGAGTTATACACCAGTACCACTGGAATTATATGGCAGTACAACTGGAGTTATATGGCAATACCACTGGACTGGAATTATATGACAGTATCACTGGATTTATACGGCAGTATCACTGTAATTTTACGGCAGTAGCATTGGATTTATATGGCAGTACCACTGGAATTATATGACAGTATCACTGGATTTATACACCAGTACCACTGGAGTTGCTGTATATTGCAGTAATACTGGAATTATGCAACAGTATCACTGGAATTATATGGCAGTATCACTGGAATTATAGGGCAGTATCAATGGAATTATTTGGCAGTATCAGTGGACATATATGGCAGTTTCACTGGATTTATTCGGCAGTACTACTGGACATATATAGCCGTATCACTGGACTTATATGGCAGAATCACTGGACTGGAATTATACGGCAGTATCACTGGAATTATACGGCAGTATCACTGTAATTGTACGGCAGTACCATTAGACTTATATGGCAATTCCACTGGAATTATACGGCAGTATCACTGGAATTATACGACAGTACCACTGGACTAATATGGCAGTACCACTGGACTAGATTTATATGACAGTATCACTGGATTTATACGGCAGTACCACTGGAATTATACAGCAGGACCACTAGAATTGTGCAACAGTAATACTGGAATTATACGGAAGTATCACTGGAATTATACAGCAGTTTCACTGGATTTATACGCCAGTGCCACTGGAATTATATGGCAGTACCACTGGATTTATACGGTAGTACTACTGGACTGGATTTATATGCCAGTACCACTGGAATTATACAGCAGTATCACTGTATTTATACGGCAGTATCATTGGAATTATACACCAGTACCATTGGAATTATACTGCAGTATCACTGTAATTTTACAGCAGTACCATTGGACTTATATGGCTGTACCACTGGAATTATATGGCAGTATCACTGGAATTTATACGGCAGTACCACTGAACTAATACGGCAGTATCACTCGACTGGATTTTTATGACAGTATCACTGGATTTATACGCCAGTACCACTGGAATTATACAGCAGTACCACTGGAATTATGCAACAGTATCACTGGAATTATACAGTAGTATAACTGGACTTATACGCCAGTACCACTGGAATTATATGGCAGTACCACTGGACTTGATTTATATAGCTGAATCACTGGAATTATACGGCAGTACCACTGGATTTAAACAGCAGTATCTCTGGAATTATATGGCAGTATCACTAGAATTATATGTCAGTACCACTGCATTTATATGCCAGTACCACTGATATTATACAGCAGTATCACTGTATTTATACAGCAGAATCACTGGAATTATATACAAGTACCACTGGAATTGTACAGCAATATCACTGGAATTATACAGCAGTATCACTAGAATTATATGGCAACACCATTTGAATTATATGGCAGTATCACTGGAAGTATAGGGCATTATCACTGGAATTATAGGGCAGTATCAATGGAATTGTTTGTCAGTACCAGTGGACATACACGGCAGTATCACTGGATTTATTCGGCAGTACCACTGGACATACACGGCAGTATCACTAAAATTATGCAACAGTATCACAGGAATTGTATGCTAGTGTCACAGGAATTATACAGCAGTATCACTAGATTTATGCGCCAGTACCACTGGAATTATATGGCAGTACCACTGGATTTATACGGCAGTACCACTGGACTGGATTTATATGGCAGTATCACTGGAATTATGTGTCAGTATCACTGGAATTATATGGCAAGATCACTGGATTTATACGTCAGTACCACTGGAATTATTCAGCAGTATCACTGTATTTATACGGCAGTATCACTGGAATTGTACGCCAATACCACTGGAATTGTATGGTAGTATCACTGGAATTATACGGTAGTATCACTAGAATTATACGGCAGCACCATTGGAATTATACGGAAGTATCACTGGAATTATACAACAGTATCACTGGAATTATGTGGCAGTACCACTGGACATATACGGCAGTATCACTGGATTTATAGAGCAGTACCACTGGATTTATATGGCAGTATCACTGGACTTATATGGCAGAGTCACTGGACTGGATTTATACGGCATTACCACTGGACATATATGGCAGTACCATTGGACATATACGGCAGTATCACTGGACATATATGGTAGTATCACTGGACTGGATTTATACGCCAGTATTACTGGATTTATACAGCAGTACCACTGGATATATACGGCAGTATCACTGTATTTATATGGCAGTATCACTGAAATTATACGGCAGAACCACTGGCATTATACAGCAGTATCATGGGAATTATATGGCAGTATCACTGGAATTTTATGGCAGTACCACTGGATTTATACGGCAGTACCACTGGACTGGATTTATACAGCCAGTGAGGATTTATATGACAGTACCACTGGAATTATACAGCAGTGCCACTCGAATTATTTGGCAGTACCACTGGAATTATACGGCAATATTACTGGAATTATACGGCAGTATCACTGGAGTTATACACCAGTACCACTGGAATTATATGGCAGTACAACTGGAGTTATACAGCAGTACCACTGGACTGGAATTATATGACAGTATCACTGGATTTATACGGCAGTATTAATGTAATTTTACGACAGTACCATTGGACTTATAAGGCAGTACCACTGGAATTATATGACAGTATCACTGGATTTAAACACCAGTACCACTGGAGTTATATTGCAGTATCACTGGAATTATACAACAGTATCACTGGAATTATATGACAGTATCACTGGAATTATAGGGCAGTATCACTGGAATTATTTGGCAGTATCAGTGGACATATATGGCAGTATCACTTGATTTATTCGGCAGTACCACTGGACATATATAGCCATATCACTGGATTTATATGGCAGAATCACTGGACATGATTTATACGGCAGTATAACTGCAATTATATGGCAGTATCACTGTAATTTTACGGCAGTACCATTGGATTTATATGGCAGTACCACTGGAATTATACGGAAGTATCACTGGAATTATTCGGCAGTACCACTGGACTAATATGGCAGTACCACTGCACTAGATTTATATGACAGTATCACTTGATTTATACGCCAGTACCACTGGAATTATACGGCAGTACCACTCAAATTATGCAACAGTATCACTGGAATTATACGGAAGTATCACTAGAATTATACAGCAGTATCACTGGATTTATACGCCAGTCCCACTAGAATTATATGGCAGCACCACTGGATTTATTCGGTAGTACCACTGGACTGGATTTATATGGCAGTGTCACTGGAATTATACGGCAGTATCACTAGAATTATATGGCAATACCACTGGATTTATAATGCAGTATCACTGTAATTTTACAACAGTACCATTGGATTTATATGGCAGTACCACCGGAATTATACGGCAGTATCACTGGAATTATATGGCAGTACCACTGGACTAATACGGCAGTATCGCTGGACTGGATTTATATGACAGTATCACTGGATTAATACGCCAGTACTACTGGAATTATACGGCAGTACCACTGGAATTATGCAACAGTATCACTGGAATTATACAGCAGTATAACTGGATTTATACACCAGTACCACTGGAATTATATGGCAGTACCACTAGACTAATACGGAAATATCACTGGACTGGATTTATATGACAGTATGACTGGATTTATACGCCAGTACCACTGGAATTATACGGCAGTACCACTGGAATTATTCAACAGTATCACTGGAATTATACAGCAGTATAACTGGATTTATATGCCAGTACCACTGGAATTATATTTCAGTACCACTGGATTTATATGGCAGTACCACTGGACCTGATTTATATGGCAGTATCACTGGAATTATACGGCAGAATCACTGGAATTATACGGCAGTACCACTGGATTTAAACAGCAGTATCTCTGGAATTATATGGCAATATCACTAGAATTATATGTCAGTACCACTGCATTTATATGCCAGTACCACTGGAATTATACAGCAGTATCACTGTATTTATACAGCAGTATCACTGAAATTATATACCAGTACCACTGGAATTGTACAGCAATATCACTGGAATTATACAGTAGTATTAGTAGAATTACATGGCAACACAATTTGAATTATATGGCAGTATCACTGGAATTATAGGGCAGTATCACTGGAATTATAGGGCAGTATCACTGGAATTGTTTGTCAGTACCAGTGGACATACACGGCAGTTTCACTGGATTTATTTGGCAGTACCACTGGACATATACGACAGTATCACTGGAATTATGCAACAGTATCACTGGAATTGTACGGCAGTGTCACAGGAATTATACAGCAGTATCACTGGATTTATGCGCCAGTACCACTGGAATTATATGGCAGTACCACTGGATTATACGGCAGTACCACTGGACTGGATTTATATGGCAGTATCACTGGAATTATGCGGCAGTATCACTGGAATTATATGGCAAGATCACTGGACTTATACGTCAGTACCACTGGAATTATACAGCAGTATCACTGTATTTATACGGCAGTATCACTGGAATTGTACGCCAATACCACTGCAATTGTACGGTAGTATCACTGGAATTATACGGCAGTATCACTAGAATTATATGGCAGCACCATTGGAATTATACAACAGTATCACTGGAATTATACAACAGTATCACTGGCATTATATGACAGTATCACTGGATTTATAGAGCAGTACCACTGGACTTATATGGCAGTATCACTGGACTTATATGGCAGAGTCACTGGACTGGATTTATACGGCAGTACCACTGGACATATACGGCAGTACCATTGGACATATACGGCAGTATCACTGGACATATATGGCAGTATCACTGGACTGGATTTATACGCCAGTATTACTAAATTTATACAGCAGTACCACTGGACATATACGGCAGTATCACTGTATTTATATGGCAGTATCACTGAAATTATAAGGCAGAACCACTGGCATTATACGGCAGTATCATGGGAATTATATGGCAGTATCACTGGAATTTTATGGCAGTACCACTGGATTTATACGGCAGTACCACTGGACTGGATTTATACGGCCAGTGAGGATTTATATGCCAGTACCACTGGAATTATACAGCAGTGCTACTAGAATTATATGGCAGTACCACTGGAATTATACAGCAGTATTACTGGAATTATACGGCAGTATCACTGGAGTTATACACCAGTACCACTGGAATTATATGGCAGTACAACTGGAGTTATACGGCAGTATCACTTGACTGGAATTATATAACAGTATCACTGGATTTATATGGCTGTATCACTGTAATTTTACGGCAGTACCATTGGACTTCTATGGCAGTACCACTGGAATTATATGACAGTATCACTGGAGTTATACACCAGTACCACTGGAGTTATATTGCAGTATCACTGGAATTATGCAACATTATCACTGGAATTATATGGCAGTATCACTGGAATTATAGGGCAGTATCACTGGAATTATTTGGCAGTATCAGTGGACATATATGGTAGTATCACTGGAATTATACGGCAGTACCACTGGACTAATATGGCAGTACCACTCAAATTATGCAACAGTATCACTGGAATTATACGAAAGTATCACTGGAGTTATACAGCAGAATCACTGGATTTATACGCCAGTACCACTGAAATTATATGGCAGTACCACTGGATTTATACGGTAGTACCACTGGACTGGATTTATATGGCAGTGTCACTGGAATTATACAGCAGTATCACTAGAATTATACGGCAGTATCACTGGATTTATATGCCAGTACCACTGGAATTATATGGCAGTTTCACTGTATTTATATGGCAGTATCATTGGAATTATACACCAGTACCACTGGAATTATACAGCAGTATCACTGTAATTGTACAGCAGTACCATTGGATTTATATGGCAGTACCACTGGAATTATACGGCAGTATCACTGGAATTATACGGCAGTACCACTGGACTAATACAGCAGTACCACGTGACTGGATTTATATGACAGTATCACTGGATGTATATGCCAGTAACACTGGAATTATACGGCAGTACCACTGGAATTATGCAACAGTATTATTGGAATTATACAGCAGTGTAACTGGACTTTGATAAAGCTAAATATTTATCTTACTTAAAACCCTTTAAGAGGTCAAAGAACACAGTACGCTATTGGCGTACGGAATACCGTAAGGGTACGCACGTTGCGTAACAATCGCTTAGCCGTAGTCGAGACGCTCAAGCGTCACTTTCGCTCACGGCCAAGAGATCACAGGCAGGCACGCTATTGGCTGCCGACTAACGTCATGATACGCTATTAGCGTAGCGGACGCTCGGGACCACGAGGAGATCACAAGCGGCGCTGACGCTCACAGTGTAAAACCTTTATAACTATACCATAAAACAATGTATTATGCAGTAAACCTTGGTGTAGTGATAGGGTGTAAATGTAACACAGTGTAACATTATTAACTTAAAAGCTGTTCGAGCGTCTCCGACGCTCTGAGAATACTTAGAAATATAAGAAATACACAGATACCGATCTTAGGTTCTAACACCTTCTATGAACGTTCTATTTGCAAAAGAATAATACAATACAAGTCATACACTACCAATATAACATAGACTAACTAACCAGGTAACTACACATGAAATACAATAACAGTACAATAACAATTTAAGAGGAAAAGAGAGAGAAAAGGGGAGAAGAGAGAGAGAGAGAGAGATATGGCTCACAATAACAATAAAGACAATATGATTGCGGAGAAAACTTACGCACAAAGGAAACAATCGCATGCGCCTCTGGACATCCAGCTCCCGATTATCAGTGGTGAGAACCGTTGAAGAGAATAGAGAGCTGGATCAGATCGGCTTGTCCTTTTATACACTACACACAATACAGTACAATGGTCCCTACAATCTCATTGTTCATTGGACACAGGAACTCGTCTTCGCATTATAACAAAAGGTCATAGGTTGATTCATACAGGTGGGCTGTGACTATTTCCAACTGCTCAGGTGGGTGGGAAACTAGGTTTCCCGCCGCATGGATAATAAAGTGCAAATAATAGTAAAAGTCCATAAACTTCTTATGTCCATAACTATTCGCACGAGCGATTAATCCGCTTCAAACCAACACCGGAATATTGCTAATTAAATACTCTTCCGATGGATACTAAACACCACTGTATAACCCTTGTCTGACCCTTCGTATCAAACAAAGAGGGATCTCTTTGTCCATGAACATGCTATGTTAACTAAACTTTCAGATTCTATCAAAGGGACCTTAATCTACAAAATACATTATATGGTTAAAATATGTAACGATCGAGTCGCCCGCTAGACGCACACAAACTCTACCGTAAATGCGCATACCGTGCGCCTGCGGGTGCACGCACCAGCGGGTATGCGTACGCACGGGAGAGCATGGGCACGCGCAGCGGGGACACGCATGAGGTGCAAATATGGTAGTGTGCATCACGATATTTTTCTGACTTTGACAGTCCACCCTTTGGCAGTCACCAATAACTGCCACTTCCTAAAACATTTCAAAAAGAGAAAAATATATGTCATGTGTAAATACATTTCCGTGGTTGGGTAGGGGAGAAGAGGAGAAGGTGAGAAAAGGGTATGACCTAGTGAGATAGCAGAAGCATGTGTGTATGAATCCATGTTTGGGGGGTCATGTATCATCGTGCCGTACGTGTTTTAAATCAAGCTTCGAGGTATTGCGAAGTATACATTTGAATTCCTTCTTATCCCGCGGTACGGGTCTGTGGATGGGCTGTCAAACTTTACCGAGCTCTTTTCGGCTTTTGGTTGCAACAAAATGGGGGAGCACATTTTAGTTGATGATACATGAATGGGGGGGATATGTGATTGCTGATATCTGTGCCTGTATTCCCTATCGACTATGTGTGTCATTACCTGAAGGTTGTAGAGATGAAGATAAGAAACAATTATGGTAAATGCAGTGGTATTCTATGTCAGGTTAATGAACATTTGTCGGTTGAAGTCTTGTCTGGTGTCTGTTGAATGCAGTCTTCTTTGGGCTTTTGCCAAAAAGTGCGAGCAAAAAGCTTTGTCAATGTCCATAGACTTACAAAAGTGTTGGGCTAGCGTAAATTTAAAATTTCTAGGGAAACTGGGGGTCTATGGCATAGTTCATCAATTATCTGTGTACAAGGTTGTCAAAACTTCTTCTTTAATCCATCTGTTGTCTGTATACAGGATCATCAAATTCCTCGTCCAAGTGGGTCTTTTTACCTTGGAGAAAACGGAGAAACAGGTGAAAGAATCGGACCGTATAATCGCATTTTCATCACATCATTGTCTCTACCGTTGGGTCATAAATCAAATCCATTGGAATTACAATTTCTTCACTCTTTAGACTCATTACCCTGGTACTACGTTTGCACTTCGTTAAAGCCTGAACGCATCTAAATATCAAGCCAATCGTTATGACGACACCCAAGATACATAGTAGAAACTTCCCTACATCCATTATAACTCCTTGAGCCCATTCTCCTAAACCAGAGAACCAATTTTGCGGGTTCAACCATGACACCCAACCAGTCAGCTCATTACCCACAGCAGCAAGGGTGAGATTGTGTCTCCTGCGAAATTCCCACTTTAATTGGAGAATATCGTCCATCTTTTGGTCTATGACCTCGAACGGATCCTCGGTACTATTCATAATATAAGTGCAGCATTTCACGCCGTACTGCGTTGCCAGTGTGACACAATATCCACCTGTCACTGCTGTGAGATAATTGAGAATCATCCTATGCTGAACCGGTTCTGTTTTATAAGCTTGAAGCTCCCTTCCAGTATATCTAAAAGTGTCGTCATACATTTCTGTGATATTGTCTAATAAATTTGCAAGCGCAGATATATATTTATAATTTATCACTCCTCTGGCGGTGCGAGTGATATCTAACGCGATTAGGAATTGAATCCCGGTGGATTCATGGATCAGATCAGAGGCCGGGTGCTCTGTTCTCTCTGTCAGTTGCCTTTTAACGACGTGCTCGTAATGAGTGTGAGTATAAGGAGCTTGGGCACCACGGTGTATATCTTTCATTTTGGTATGTGATACAGTCATTACCTCAGGCAGTACTTTTCCAATATAACACAATCCTTCAGAGTTTGGGGCAAGCCACTTATACGCCTTCCTCCCGCATATGAAATATGCATCATCGGGGAGAACATATGGGACGGAGTAGGACATAACCATATTACACATCTTCCATGTGAAATCTCCTAACCCTAATTCTCCCATCTGTCTAGTACACGTATCTGTTTGTATGATATGTGCCCAGTATCCTGGTGATACCTCTCCAACTCTCATGATCCTATTTCCTAGGGTATACCTATATCGGAAATATTTTTCCCTACTGGCTATGTGGCGTATAAGCTCTGTATCTGTTGGCATTCTATCGGCTCTGTATGAAAAGGTCATGGTTTGGTTATTCCATGACACTTCCCAATTTCCCAGCTTTCGGGGATTGGAAATGTTAAAACATACTAGGGATCTATCCACATGATATTGGTGGAGCTTCAAACTAGGAGGACTGGAGATATTAAACCTCCTGTCCACCGGTCTCCCACCCTTTAGCTCAAGTACCTCCCCTATCGTTAAAGGGAATGGTACTAAGCCTGATTTACTATGGCCTTGAGGTACTTGAGAGCATACCCAACAATCTGTCTGATTTAACACTTTACCCACTAAGGAGTGATAGTCACTCAATGGATGCCGGTCCATGTGGATATTAAAACTGGACTGACATTTCTTGATGCACCCATCCTCAACTACGTTGTCACAGAGCCTACAGATACAGTTTTCTTCAGCTAACAATCCTTCACAATTCCTTCTATTGTCAATGCTATCGGATCGTTTTCTGATACTCGCCTTTACTTGTTGGTTAAGTTGTTCTTGGAAAACTACGCCTCCATCTTTGTCATCAGAACCCATTCCAGAACCTCTCTCGACCTCCATGGTACTCTCGCCGGAACAGACTGCTCTGGTCAACATCATGGTCAACAGGAAAATCCGGATCACAGTCTCTTGGGGCAAGTCCATCTTATAGGAGGAAACGGAGAAGAATGAAAAGGGGGAAAAAAATAATTGAGGGAGAGGGGATGGGAAGTGGAGAAAAACAATAGAAGGGAACAGGGGATCGACAACTGCTTCCGATCTTATGATTTTCAAAGCTCAGGTGCCGCCTCAGTCCTCCTGAAACAGACACTCCAGTGATACAACTTCCTCTACCGTCTGTTCTTTATCACGGGACTTCTCTGGATCAGCAACCTTCTTACAATGGGACGAATGAACCCAAGTCTCTCTCTCGGCAACCTTCAATGCTGTAGTGCTAGTCAATAAGACTTGGTATGGTCCTTCCCATCTGTCAATAAGGCAACCTGAGCGTAGAAAATTCCGTATCATTACATAATCCCCAGGTTCAATGTCATGACAATTACTATCTGGCAAATCAGGAATCACTAATTTCAAATTATCATTTTGATTCCTTAGCTGTTTACTCATGTTAACCAGGTATTTTACAGTCACTTCATTGTTACACTTCAAATCATCCTGAGGGTTAATCATAACATGCGGTTGTCGACCAAACAAGATTTCAAAGGGGGACAGATTAAGAGGGGACCTGGGAGTGGTTCTGATGCTGTATAGTACAATGGGTAAAGCTTCTGGCCATGTCAATCCTGTTTCTGCCATAACTTTACTCAGTTTATTTTTAATAGTGCTGTTCACTCTTTCCACCTTCGCACTCGCCTGTGGGCGGTATGGAGTGTGCAGCTTACTATCAATTCCCATCAACTTACACATTCCTTGAAAGACATCACCTGTAAAATGGGTACCCCTATCACTTTCAATTATTCTAGGGATACCGTATCTACACACAAATTCCTGCACAATTTTCTTAGCAGTAAACATAGCGGTATTTGTGGCCGCAGGAAATGCTTCGACCCAATTTGAGAATACATCTATACAAACAAGTACATATTTCAAATTTCGACAAGGGGGTAATTGTATAAAGTCAATCTGTATTACCTGAAAAGGGCCGCCTGTAGGTGGGATATGAGATGGTTCTGTTGGTATTGCCTTTCCGATATTCTTCCTCAAACAGGTAAGGCATGACATTGCTCTCTTACCTGCATGAGATGAAAATCCTGGGGCGCACCAATATGCTCTTACCAACTTGCACATTCCTTCCTTGCCCAGATGAGTCAGCCCGTGTGCTGCCTCAGCTAAGCATGGAAGATATGCTCTGGGGGCCACTGGTTTACCTTGTCCATCCGTCCAGAGTCCTGAGGACTCCTGGCCATATCCTTTTGCCTTCCAGACTGCCTTTTCCTGTGTGGAACACAAATTTTGCATTTCACACAACTTCTGTGTGTTGATGGTATTAAATACCATCAGTTGTGTGGTGTCTGTCTGTCTAGGGGTACCAGCTGCTAGCTTAGCAGCTTCGTCTGCTCGGCTGTTACCAAGTGATACTGGGTCCTGGCTATATGTGTGTGCTTTACACTTGATAACAGCCACTCTGTCGGGTCCCTGTATCGCAGTTAGAAGCCTTTTGATGTGAGCTGCATGCGCTACCGGTGTACCAGCTGCCGTCATGAAATTTCTGAGGCGCCATAGGGCTCCGAAATCATGGACTACCCCGAAGGCGTATCTAGAATCGGTGTAGATATTGGCTGACTTGCCCTTAGCCAATTCACATGCTCTGGTTAGGGCAACCAGTTCAGCAACCTGGGCTGAGTGAGGTGGGCCTAGCGGTTCTGCTTCTATGGTGCGTTGGTCATCTACGACTGCGTATCCAGTACACAAGTCTCCCGAGTCCGACTGTCTGTGACAACTACCGTCAGTGTAGAAAGTAAGATCTACATCTTCCAGTGGGTTGTCACTGATGTCAGGCCTTGCCGTGAAATTTTGGGTCAAATATTCCATACAATCATGCATGTCATCCTTTGTATTAAATCCTCCTTCCCCATAGCTCTCATCCTCCACCCTTTGTGCCTGTGCAGGCACACCTGGGAGATATGTTGCAGGATTTAATGCACTGCATCTCCTTATGGTGATGTTTACGGGGGCCATTAGTGCCAATTCCCATCTTGTAAACCGCGCTGATGAGACGTGCCTGGTTTGGGCAGAATTTAGCAAGGCTGACACTGCATGTGGTGTATGGATTGTGAGGTTGTGACCTAGCACTACGTCTTCGCTTTTTGTTACTAGCAATGCTATCGCAGCAACGCTTCGCAAGCATGTGGGGAGGGATCGCGCTACCGTATCTAGCTGAGCGCTGTAGTATGCTACCGGCCTGCTGGCATCACCGTGCTTTTGGGTTAGGACGCCTGCCGCGCAACCAGCACTTTCTGTTCCGTACAGCTCAAAGGGTTTCCCATAGTCTGGCATACCTAATGCTGGCGCCTGCGTTAGGCACTGTTTGAGTTTCTCAAATGCCATCTCGGATTCGTCTGTATGCGAAATCCGATCAGGTTTGTTTGATGAGACCATCTCCTGCAAAGGTAATGCTAGAATGGAAAATCCTGGGATCCAGTTACGGCAATACCCACACATTCCTAAAAATGTTCTGATTTGTTGCTGGGTTTGTGGCAGAGTCATGTCTCTAATTGCTTGAATTCTATCAGCTGTCAGGTGTCTCAGTCCTTGTGTTAGACAGTGTCCCAGATATTTTACTTTAGTTTAGCATAATTGCAACTTGTCTTTGGAAACCTTGTGTCCTGTGTCTGAAAGATGAAACAGGAGCTGTTTTGTATCCTTCAGGGATGCTTCCAATGAATCTGAACACAGTAGTAAATCATCCACATACTGTATCAATATTGATCCACTCTCTGGTTGGAAAGACTGTAAACAATCATGCAAAGCCTGGGAAAATATACTTGGACTGTCTATGAAACCTTGTGGTAATCGAGTCCATGTGTATTGGACTCCTCTGTATGTAAATGCAAACAAATATTGGCTGTCAGGATGCAGGGGTACCGAAAAGAAAGCGGAGCAGAGGTCAATAACAGTGAAAAATTTCGCAGTGGGAGGAATCTGCATAAGGATGACAGCTGGATTTGGCACTACGGGGAACTGACTCTCAACTATTTTGTTAATCCCCCTTAGATCCTGCACTAGCCTGTAACCCCTCCCCCCACTTTTTTTTACAGGGAAGATGGGACTATTGGCAGTGCTGGATGTTCTTACCAGAATGCCCTGTTGTAGCAAGTGCTCTATTACTGGGTAAACTCCTAACTCCACCTCTGGCTTCAGAGGGTATTGTGGGATTTTTGGAGCTATCCTACCATCTTTTACTTGCACAACTACTGGAGCTACGTTTGCCATTAATCCAGTGTCTTGTCCATCTTTTGTCCAAAGTGACTCTGGTATCTGGGATGTCATTTCTTCTACTTGGGATGGAGTCCTATTTGTCATAACGGTATGTGTCATTAATTTTGATGGGGAGTCTAACATGTCTCGTACTTCCTGAGCGTTATTCTCAGGTATGTGTAAGAATACACCTTCAGGAGTACAATAAATGACGCACCCCATTTTACACAATAAATCTCTTCCCAGGAGATTAGTCGGTGCCGATGCAGCCAGCAAAAAGGAATGCTTGGTATGTAAAGGCCCTATTGTAATCTCTGCTGGTTTGCTAACAGGGTAGTGCTGGACTACTCCCGTTACTCCCATGGCTGGAATTGTCTTACCAGTGGTTCTCATGCCCACTGTCGAATTCATCACTGATTTGGCCGCCCCCGTATCTACAAGGAAATTTAATGATTTACCAGCTACATCAATTGCAATCTCGGGTTCACTTCCAAGACTTGCAATCAATTTTACTGGCTGCAGATTACAGGTGTGGCCACACCCCTATTGGGTATGGTGACCTCCCTGAATCCCGCTGGCAGCAACTACTTGAGAAGGGGTTAAATGGGAACTGCCAGAAGCTTGCCAGTCTCCTTTTGGGGGATATCTTTTTGTTTCCCCTGTATGTGGCTCATAACTCCGTCTCTGCGGACCCTGATCCCAATTTCGTGTGCCATGTCGTTGTCTAGGGGGTTGGTATGATTTTTGTGAATTTTTCGCTCTACAGTCTCGTGCCATGTGTCCCTGTCTATGACAAAAATAACAAGTTACCACATTTGACTTACCCACAGGGGTCGGAGGATTATACGAAGGTTGCCTTGTGGTCAAAGCCTGTATACTTACGGCCATTAATTTATCACCTTGTGACTCCCTGTGTCTGGTGATATTTCGATCGTGATCAATAGCAGCCTCTCTCAAAGTAGCCACCGACAGACCTCGCCAACATGGTTGCGTGGTCTGTACCCTTGCTTTCAATACCTCTTTTAAACCATCCATTAACACAGATACTGCTACTTCTCTATGATTTGCATTGGTCTTAATGTCTTCTATGCCTGTGTATTTTGCCATTTCTAGTAGTGCCCGATGAAAATAATCAGCAGCTGTTTCTGTCTCTTTTTGTTTAATGGAGAAAATTCTATTCCATTTGACTACAGCTGGAAAATACTCCTTCAACTGTAAATTTATCCTCTTTACATTGTCTGAGTTGTACACATCCGTAAGGGGTACCTCTCCATCTAATTTACAGTCAGCTAAAAACCTTTCTGGGTCGACATTGGAGGGTAAACATGCCCTCAGCAATATCTGCCAGTCTTTGTTATTGGGCTCTACAGTGTTCCCTAGGTCTCTGATGTATTTCTGGCTAGCAACTAGATCTTTCCTAGGATCAGGGAATTCAGACACTATTGCTCTTAATTCCATTCGGGTAAACGGGCAGTGCATGGCAATGTTTCTGACAGGAGTGACTCCTGTAGTGTCAGTTTTCCCATTTGGCACTGCTATTACCCTAACGGGATTAAGTCTGCTTACATCATTCTGAATAGATTCTACAGCTTGTGGTGACATGGTTTCAGCATAGTGTATGGTGCCGTACTTACCCGTTGATACGACCTCACCTGTCCCTCCGCTAGGGGCCTTTGATACTAATCTTACGGGTTGGGCCGTGCCTACTGTTGTTTCTGATATAGTGGCTGCTAGAGTGAGCGCCGATATTGTTGCCGATTCGTCCTCTTGATCACACTCCTGGGGAAAGTTTAAAACAGGGTACAACTTGCACGGGTTAATATTTGCATTAGTTAACTTATTAACATTATCCTTAACATTTATACAGTTGCTAAGTGCCTGTTCATTGCACCCTAGTGCGTCATTCTCCGCAACCAATTTCTCTCCTGATATATAAGGTGGCGGTGGTGCCGTAGCTATCAGTTTCCTGATAGGGTTAGATCCCGCCGCCTGAGCCAATCCTCTCTGTATTTCACCCTCCTGTTGCCATAACTGTAAATAATCATAATGTTTGATCCGTCTCTTTGTTGATTTAATGAGACATATCCTTCTCCTTAGATTTAGTAACACATCTGGGCTAAAGCTGCCTACTCTTGGGAACTTCTCCTCGTCATGTACAGTCATTCTTTCCCATTCATCACATAAAACCTCTGTGTGTGAACCGTATTTTTCACACATTACATACCTTGCCGACCCGATTGGTCGGTTTACTAAATCAACCCGAACCGAGGTTGATCGCCCCCTACCTGAACAACTGGCCCCCATAGCTTGCAGGTGTTGCTTGCACTACCTCTGACCTTTATATCAGGGTCTTCAGCGAACCCTTACAAAAACCAAGATGTTCAAGATAGGCTGACGGTGGTGGTTTACCGAGTACCCCACTCACTCGCCCACGCCGACCAATACGCCCACACACTGCCTTAGCGCTGGCGTACTCGACCCAGGGCCCCTATGAACCTTTGTTTACTGGAACATGTGAGTGTGATCCGAAGAGCATTAACCCTTTCCAGTAACTGTTGGTTGTTGGATAGTTCCTTAGTGACCAGCGAACTTCCCTTAAAAAATAAAAAATTACACAAATCACGTTAGAATGTACAAATAGCGTTTATGACCCCTTTCGTACACAAATGGCACTGGGTCAGATTACTAACTAATGCACACAATTACGTGCGGTACAATCGTTCAGCACATAAGCAACTAATCTTATGTGCGGAGCGACCAGTGGAATCGACATTCAGCAGCTGCGAATTCCTTCAGCCTGAGCTTTATGGCCTATATGGGTCTCGCACCAACCCTTCCTGGTGTTGTGCTACTTGTCTCTATAGCGGACTTCTTTGTCTGCTGTACCTAGACCTCCTGGTCTGCTATAAGACCTCCTGGTCTGACCTCCTGGTCTGCTACAGTATGACCTCCTGGTCTGCTACACTCTAATGCTCAAATTTTATATGTTTAACAAGGGATGCCTCCCTAGCCACCGTGCATGTCACTTACACGTATGTACCTCACGAGAACTCGATGATTTCCTGTGGTTCAATCCCAAAAATTGTAGAAACTTATATATGCAAACACTCACTCACCACATGTACACTTTTACTTTTGTTTCTATTTCTTTCTATTTCTGCGCAGAAATTTCTTCCCTTTAGACCAGATGAGTCGTAAATTGGAGAAGGATCTATTAACTTAAATTTCGGACACTAAAATCGATTTGCGCTATTTATCGCGTTGCCACCTTTTCGCCTGTTTAAAATAACACTATCGTGTGATTTGTTACGTGGGCGTACCCAGACGCTCCGTTGCGTAATATACGCTGCGTGCGTCGGCCTTTGGGTTGTGCACGCGGGTCTCAGCCTTTTGTTAGAG
Organism: Pseudophryne corroboree; assembly: GCF_028390025.1. Classification (NCBI taxonomy): domain Eukaryota; kingdom Metazoa; phylum Chordata; class Amphibia; order Anura; family Myobatrachidae; genus Pseudophryne; species Pseudophryne corroboree. The sequence goes on along the minus strand of NC_086449.1, from coordinate 498,886,387 downwards.
ACACGTGTACGCAAAGCAGATATCCACCGTAACACAATTAACACGTTTATCAATGTAGGTGATCCTTGATCATCTACCGAGCACCACACCGGTCTCTCCTTGTATCCTTAGGCAGAGCTGTGTGCGTGCTTTACAATTTACCCCTTAATGTATTACTTTTACTTTTTAACTGTTAATAGCGACAAATCTCTCTTAGCACGTTTATCAATTATAAAATGGCAAACAGGAGAGTGATATGAAAATACACGAATGAAAAAGAAATGCAGATATATGCGTGCGTGTGTGCGTACGCAAAACAGAAAAAAACAGTTTTAAAAGACACTATTGTTGTTCTTACCTCCGGTTCCGGATTCCTTCAGCACCCTTTACTAAGCAAAGTAGACGCTTATCCAGGCAGCACTACGAGGAATATGATCTCCCGCCCTTTGCTGATGGATAATGTCTGCTGAAATTACCTAGTACAGATATGTGAAGGACGGACGAGCCGCCAATTGATAAAGCTAAATATTTATCTTACTTAAAACCCTTTAAGAGGTCAAAGAACACAGTACGCTATTGGCGTACGGAATACCGTAAGGGTACGCACGTTGCGTAACAATCGCTTAGCCGTAGTCGAGACGCTCAAGCGTCACGTTCGCTCACGGCCAAGAGATCACAGGCAGGCACGCTATTGGCTGCCGACTAACGTAATGATACGCTATTAGCGTAGCGGACGCTCGGGACCACGAGGAGATCACAAGCGGCGCTGACGCTCACAGTGTAAAACCTTTATAACTATACCATAAAACAATGTATTATGCAGTAAACATTGGTGTAGTGACAGGGTGTAAATGTAACACAGTGTAACCTTATTAACTTAAAAGCTGTTCGAGCGTCTCCGACGCTCTGAGAATACTTAGAAATATAAGAAATACACAGATACCGATCTTAGGTTCTAACACCTTCTATGAACGTTCTATTTGCAAAAGAATAATACAATACAAGTCATACACTACCAATATAACATAGACTAACTAACCAGGTAACTACACATGAAATACAATAACAGTACAATAACAATTTAAGAGGAAAAGAGAGAGAAAAGGGGAGAAGAGAGAGAGAGAGAGATATGGCTCACAATAACAATAAAGACAATATGATTGCGGAGAAAACTTACGCACAAAGGAAACAATCGCATGCGCCTCTGGATATCCAGCTCCCGATTATAAGTGGTGAGAAGCGTTGAAGAGAATAGAGAGCTGGATCAGATCGGCTTGTCCTTTTATACACTACACACAATACAGTACAATGGTCCCTACAATCTCATTGTTCATTGGACACAGGAACTCGTCTTCGCATTATAACAAAAGGTCATAGGTTGATTCATACAGGTGGGCTGTGACTATTTCCAACTGCTCAGGTGGGTGGGAAACTAGGTTTCCCGCCGCATGGATAATAAAGTGCAAATAATAGTAAAAGTCCATAACTTCTTATGTCCATAACTATTCGCACGAGCGATTAATCCGCTTCAAACCAACACCGGAATATTGCTAATTAAATACTCTTCCGATGGATACTAAACACCACTGTATAACCCTTGTCTGACCCTTCGTATCAAACAAAGAGGGATCTCTTTGTCCATGAACATGCTATGTTAACTAAACTTTCAGATTCTATCAAAGGGACCTTAATCTACAAAATACATTATATGGTTAAAATATGTAACGATCGAGTCGCCCGCTAGACGCACACAAACTCTACCGTAAATGCGCATACCGTGCGCCTGCGGGTGCACGCACCAGCGGGTATGTGTACGCACGGAAGAGCGTGGGCACGCGCAGCGGGGACACGCATGAGGTGCAAATATGGTAGTGTGCATCACGATATTTTTCTGACTTTGACAACTTATACGCCAGTTCCACTGGAATTATATGGCAGTACCACTGGATTTATATGGCAGTACCACTGGACTGGATTTATATGGCAGTATCATTGGAATTATATGGCAGAATCACTGGAATGATACGGCAGTACCACTGGACTTAAACAGCAGTATCTCTGGAATTATATGGCAGTATCACTAGAATTATACGTCAGTAACACTGAATTTATATGCCAGTACCACTGGAATTATACGGCAGTATCACTGTATTTATACGGCAGTATCACTGTAATTAAATACCAGTACCACTGGAATTGTACAGCAATATCACTGGAATTATATAGCAGTATCACTAGAATTATACGGCAACACCATTTGAATTATACAGCAGTATCACTGGAATTATAGGGCAGTATCACTGGAATTATTTGGCAGTACCAGTGGACATATACGGCAGAATCACTGGACTTATATAGCAGAATCACTGGACTGGATTTATACGGCAGTACCACTGGACATATACCGCAATTCCACTGGACGTATACGGCAGTATCACTGGACATATACGGCAGTATCACTGCACTGGATTTATACGTCAGTACTACTGGATTTATACAGCAGTACCACTGGACATATTCGCCAGTATCACTGGATTTATATGGCAGTACTTCTGGACATATACGGCAGCATCACTGGTATTATACGGCAGTATCACTGGACTGGATTTATACGCCAGTACCACTTTATTTATACGGCAGTATCACTGGACTTATATATTAGTATCACTGTACATATACAGCAGTATCACTGTACATATACGGCAGTACCACTGGACTTATACAGCAGCACAGGGACACCACCACTGGACTGGACTGAACTGCAATGGTGCTGGACTTATACAGCAGGACTGGACAAATGGCAGCAGAGGACACCACCACTGTGACTGGACTGATGCAGCACAAGACACCACCACTGGACTGATGCAGCACATCACAGCACCACTGGACTGGACTTATACAGCAGCACTGGACATATGGCAGCAGAGGACACCACCACTGTGACTGAACTGAGGACGGAGACACATCCTCTCGCTACACTCTCCATTGCCAGAGTGAAAATGGTGGTGATGCACAGTTCTCAGGGAACCGAACCCGCTCTTCTCTAGTGATTACTCACTATATGGACGTGGCCCCACAGCAGTAGGTCACTTCCCCACTTCCAGCTCTCTAATCTCACCTTACCTCCGTGGAAGTGAGTAGTGGCGGGAGTGTTCAGTGGGGGGCGGTGGGCGGAGTTCAGCATGCAGGCAGCAGAAGGCAGACATCTGGGGTGGAGGGTGGAGTTCAGGCATCAAGAGGAGGCCCGCACGGGGGGGGGGTATCGGTGGGAGGTGGGCATGCGGCACAGTGCTGTGTGTCAGTTTTAGTAGCGGGTAGCAGCCAGGCACAAGCAATTTAAAAGACGCTGGTGCAGTGACTGCCACCGTGCCCTCAAGCCGCAGCACCCCTGCGCCTGCCTTGCTAGCCCGCACCTAAAACTACCACTGCTGACCAGATGTGACAGTGTTTCATATTGGTGTTCAGCAGGGCTTTTTCTAGCCAATTTGGCTCCCAGTGCGAGATATAAAAATGCGCCCCCCCATTGACATAATAAAGAAATGCCCCCCTCCCCATAGATATAAAAAGTAAAAGGTATGCGCGCGCCGAAGGCACGTGCGCTTCCGGCAAAGGGGGTGTGGCCTTGATAAAATGGGCATGGTCTCTGTAAATGGGCGAGGCCTCGTATGAAAAGAGTACCTTACACCCCAGTTTTTGACCTTGGACCGACAGATCACGGTGAGCACAGGAAAAATAATAAAAAATATATATTATGCCATACACAACAATGCCATTGATACATTAAATCCCCATTTTCCACATTACGGCAGGCAAGAGTCCCCATTTTCCACATTACGGCAGGCACGTGTCCCCATTTTACACATTACGGCAAGCAAGAGTCCCCATATTACACATTACGGCAGGCAAGTGTCCCCATTTTACACATTATGGCAGGCAAGTGTCCCCATTTTACACATTACGGCAGGCACGTATCCCCATTTTACACATTACGGCAGGCACGTGTCCCCATTTTACACATTACGGCAGGCAAGAGTCCCCATTTTACACATGATAGCAGGCAAGCGTCCCCATTTTACACATGATGGCAGGCAAGTGTCCCCATTTTACACATTCCGGCAGGTGGCGGGGGGGGGGGGGAGAGAGAGAGAGAGAGAGAGAGAGAGGCTGACTTACGTTGGAAGTGGTTCTTCCCGTTCTCTTCAGCCGCCTCTCTCTCGTCTTCGCGGCGCCAGCCGTCTTGGCTCCCCCTTCTCCCTCCTCCCTCCTCCTGAGTGCCCAGCTCGTGGGGTGGAGTTTCGCAGAATGACGCAAAACTCTGCCCCCCGAGCTGGGCACTTGGGAGGAGGGGGGATTCAAAGAGCTGAAGAAGTGCCGCGGCGGGCGCCCCGTGCGGTTGCACAGCTCGCCCGCCGCAAGAAACGGCACTGGTGTTCAGCACTGACTCATCTTTCATGTGACGCTTACAATAGTTATGTTTTTTTCTGACATTAATTTTCATAGGAAAACCTGAAGCAGGGGACTTCTTATGTGCGACTTGAGCCGACAACTTGCTCACAAGGAACTGTTTGCATCTCCTAAGACCTTTGAGATATGGAAAGAAAGACATTACATATTAGTTAAACCTAGGCTCAAGAATGGTTGTCAAAATTTAGTGATGCAATTTTAAGATACCGCATACTGTACCTTTTGGCAATTTAGAAGAAAATAAAGCAAATGATCTAAAAGGCTAACACATTTAGCAGAATGGCTTATTTTCATATTACACACCCCTGGCAGCTACCACACACTCCTGGTATTACACACCCCTGGCAACTAGCATTACACACCCCTGAGCCCTGACAACAAGCATTACCCCTGGCAACGATCATGACACCTGTCCCACAGGATGAAACCCATTGCAACGAGCATGGATTTCAGAGCATGAAACCCCTGGCAATGAGCACGACAATGAGCATGACACCCAGGGCGTGAAACCCTTGGCAACGAGCAAGGAATTTAAAAGTAATTAGAAGCTTTACTGTTGAGCATAATGTATCACGGCATTGCAGTGTGTGGCATAATATGGTGCAGGGGGCTTAATATGGTGGCCGAGGTCTGTTGTTGCAGGGTCAAAAATTGTGGTGTAAGGTAGTCTTTTCAGGTGAGACCCCACCCATGTTAGTGAGGCAATGCCCCTTCGCCAAGAGCAAATATGTGTTTCTAGTATCCATGGGGGGCACATTTTTTTAATGTCAATTGGGGGGGCACATTTTTAAATCTTGCACTGGGAGCCAAATTGGCTAGAAACAGCCCTGATTTTGACTGCTGGGATCCTGACTGCATCCCCTAGACATAATTGCAATGCCTGCCATATTATACAGAGAGCATTGCAATGCCCACCTCATCATGCAGAGGGCAACGCAGTCACCACTGTATAATACAGACTTGCATCGAACATCATATAATTTGTAGCACATTGCAGTGACCACCATTAAACGCAGGGAGTGTCACAGTTAGGATTGCCAGATAATCCCTTTAACCACTTGTGTGGCATGGTCACATCAGATGTGACCACACCAAGCTGGGCTTCCCCTGGCATGATCGCATCTGATGCAACCAGTCAGAAACGCCACTGTGCAACAGCTACAAGAGTAATCTTCTAGCAGCTGCCAGTCTTAGAGAGACCTCCCTGCTCTTCTGCAATTATGGCTTTGCTCCCAGTGTATGCCGATCACTGCTGGGTGCAGTGATCAGCCAGCCCAGCAGCACCCCCCACCGGGAGGCTGCAGAGTGGAGCAGTGAATGGGGAAATCTAATGCAATTAGCTGCAGCCCTCTGGGTGTGCCAAGAGCCTGTTCCTCTCTGCAGGTGCCAGGAAAGTCAGAATCAGCTACCTCTGTGTGCCAGGCACCTGCTCCTCTCTGCGGGTTCTTTGGAAAACAGCATCAGTCCCCTATGTATGCCCGATGACTGCTCCTCTCTGCAGATGCTAACAGAGCTGGCCCAAGCCAATATGATGCCCTAGGCAAGATTTTGCCTGGTACCCCCTAGCACAGACGCTAGTTCTGACTCTGACCCTGTACCCCTTTCCAAGCACCATCACTCCTCACCCATAGCAGTCCTCATTTTGGTGCTCCTACCCCCTATATTTTAAATAAGAACAGTGTGCACATTTGGTATGCAGCACAAAATGGGGCATGTTCTTGCTGGGAAGGGGCATGGCCACACAATAATACCCCCAGTTGAAATTACACCACACAGTACTGCAACTTTATTCACATTATATCATGCAATAGTGTCTCTTATTTATGTTACATCAAACAGTAGTACCAAGTTACTTCTCACAGTAGTGCCCCTTATTCACATTACACCACACCATATTGCTCTTTATTCACATTAGACTACACAGTAGTGCCCTTTCTTTAAATTATGCCACAAAGTAGTACACCTTGGCCCTCATTCCGAGTTGTTCGCTCACTAGCTGCTTTTAGCAGCATTGCACACGCTAAGCCGCTGCCTACTGGAAGTGAATCTTAGCTTTGCAGAATTGCGAACGAAAGATTTGCATAATTGCAAATAGAAATTTCTTTGCAGTTTCTGAGTAGCTCGGGACTTACTCTGCCACTGCGATCAGTTCAGTCAGTTTCGTTCCTGGTTTGACGTCACAAACACACCCAGCGTTCGCCCAGACACTCCCCCGTTTCTCCAGCCACTCCCGCGTTTTTCCCAGAAACGGCAGCATTTTTCCGCACACACCCATAAAACGGACAGTTTCCTCCCAGAAACACCCACTTCCTGTCAATCACACTCCGATCACCAGAACGATGAAAAATCCTCGTTATGCCGTGAGTAAAATACCTAACTTTTGTGTATAATAACTAAGCGCATGCGCTCTGCGAAACTTGCGCATGCGCAGTAAGCGACTAATCGCAATATAGTGAAACTTGGCAACGAGCGAACAACTCGGAATGAGGGCCCTTATACAGTACACATAATGCCACACATTAGTAATGCCTTTATACACATAATACACATAATACCACACAGTAATGCCCATTACACATATGACACACATTATTAATGTCCTTATACACATAATGTCCCTTACACATATGCCACACATTATTAATGCCCTTATACTCAAAATGATACACATAATGCCTCTTGCACTTATGCCGCACATTAGTAATGCATTTCGTATGCAGATAGAGCCGCAGTCACACACAAAATATAGGCATGCTGCATATAATTTTAATAAGCAGAAGCTGCTTGTGCCCTTAAGCATTCCAAATGCCATAGGCATTTGCTTAGCTTGCCTATGCCTAGGGCTAGCTCTTGATGCTGGAGAAGTGTGAAGTGAGCAGCAGTGTCCCTGTGTATGCTCAGCGTCTCTCCCTCTCTACAGCTGTATGGGAGTAGTGTATTAAAATAAGCAGCCCCTTCTGTACAGCAGACTGTTGCAGAGAGGAGCAGCCATTGGAAAATACAAGTTCATGATATTCTGATAATTAATGGTTATTTATCTCAACCATTGATGTTTCAGCCACTGTTCATTAAAAAAATTGTAAACATTTTCCCCCTAAAATTGTGTTATAAATGTTTTAAATAGATGTTCTTAACCTAAATCAATTACAACCCCCCCCCCCCCCCCCCCAATATTTTTTCACGGTGTTTGAAAAAAGTAGTAGCCAGTTATATGGTAAATAAGGGACATTTATGAATTACACAGTATTTGTGGCTGATTAAAACCAGGTGAATTGAAGACTTAAAGTCAGACAGACTCAGAATCTGTTTAATTCATATCTGTCCTTTATTATAAAGATGAGGTGGAAACCCTAGTCACACTGACTGCCATATAATGCAAAGGATTGCATTAATTGGCATGCAATAGAGAGCATCGCAGTAACTGCCACATAATACAGGGCACATCGCTTTGACTGCCTAAAAATAAGAGAACATCAGTTACTGCCATATAATTCAGACAGCATTACAGTGACCACAATATAATAGAGATAGAATCACTGTGACCGCCATATTATACAGATAGCAGTGACTAACATATAATATAGAAAGCATAGCAGTGACTGACATATACTATAGAGAGCATTCCAGTGACCTCCATATAATACGGGGAGCATCATAGTGTCTGTCACATATTACACAGGGCATTACAGAGACCACCATGTAATACAGAGAGCACTGCAGTGACTGCCATATAATACAGAGAGCATCTGCAATTCAGGCAGTAGTAGCTGATTCTGCCACTAATTAACCAGTTCATCAGTGAGGCCCAGCTCCTCCTAGCTTTGCCCCTGTGTTCTGATACAGTAAGGACATGCTGGACAGCCCCCCCTACCAATCATGACTCACAAAGCTCCATCCCCTCACAGAAAAAGATTTGGGTGCTGCGATCAGGTCTGAATTAGGCCCTGGCCCCTGGGTTGGGTAGAGTCATTCTCACATAAGAAAAGCTCAATGAGGGTGTGTTCACACAAATGCAGGCTACGCAGATCAGCATGTAAGTAGGGATGTGCGCTGGCCCAAATCTTGGGTTTTGGGTTCTTGTTTTGGATCTGTACCTCCTTCGTGTTTTGGATCTGTATTTGTTTTGCCAAAACCTCCCTTGCGAGTTTTGGATCTGTATTTTTTTTGTAAATCATAAAATCTGCTGAAATCACAGAATATTTTTTTGCACGATGTCTGCAATAAAGCAGAAATTTGTTGAATTAATACAAAAATTAGTTGTGTATATTGGTAAAAAAACATTTACATGGTACTACATACCTTGCGTAAAGCTGGATGAAGCGGAACCATCTCCAGGTCGAACATAACTTTCAGGAATTGATCATACATTGAGTCTGAAAATAATCTGTACAGATGATTGCGGCATCTAAAAATATATACTGTATTGTACAATATATATTTTTCATTATTTGTACTGTGGTCAAAATTGCCTGTAAATGCCTGGAAATTAATGTTACTGAGGTTAACATTACTCTAGGAACAAAAAAAGTCTAAATCATGTGATATTAGCTGTTTTTGTGAATTTTTAAGAAAAAAAATGAAACCAAAATCAGCAAAAATAGTCTGACACAGATCTTTATCAATAACTAGATCAGGGGCCCAAGGGAGGTCGACTATGTATGTAGTGGAAGGAAGGATTGATTAGTAATTTCATTTAATTTGTTTGATTGTAAAAATTTTTATAAATCATTGCAGCATTGGTGACATCTTTAATGCATAGACAACAATTTCTATTGTACAATGTATTGATACAGCAGACAGAGCACCTCTTTCAGATACAGCAGACAGAACACCCCTCTCAGATACAGCAGACAGATCACCTCTTTCAGATACATCAGACAGAGCACCCACCCCACGCAAGACAACACAGTACTGAGACGGACACGTCCGTCCAGTACACTCTACACAGCCGGAGTCAAGATGACGCCAATCACCGGGGACCTTTATAGAATCCAAAACCCACGAGAATCCGACAGTGAGATGATGACATTTGGCCTTAATTGGGATCTGAGTAAGGGGGCTAGTCCCAAGCCAGACTCGGATCCGGACTCGGATCATGAAGTTCAGGAGAACCGGACTCACTCATCTCTACATGTAAGCATACAGCACATTGTTTCATCTAGTATAGGGCAACAGCAAGTGCAAACCGGTGACCATGTCTAGTAGTAAAATATATGTGACAATCAGGTAAGTACTAGACATAACCTGGATTTGGCTTGGTGTATGGATAGTCTGACTGACACAGGTTCCACCGTTGTCTCAGAGAGATGTAAGGAGATATTTTTACACACAAGAAATATTACAATTACCATAAACTTTCACACCAATAAATGTTGACAGAAAACTTATTGAACTAGAAACTAGTTTGGTGAGGTCTCTCTTTTGCTGGAAGAATCTATGGTCAATCAATGCAGTCATTTATACAATACAATTTGCACAGACATTAATGAAACACTTTTGCATAACATTTTCCTTTACAATGAAATCTTTAAAGTGGGTAGCAGATAATCAGCATTTACATTATGCTCAAAGTACTTTTCCAAAATGTACGTTTCATATGCACTGAAAGAGGCAAATTACAATGTACAGTGTTTAGCGAATAACAAGTTTATTAAACTACAAATCAAGATTATGGTAACAATCACATTAAAAGTACATTTCACTTGGGGCCCCTTTTTATCCTCTACAATGTTTGGATATGTAGTATATATATATATAGATAGATAGATAGATAGATAGATAGATAGATAGATAGATAGATAGATAGATAGCACTTTCTATAAAGAGATATACTAGAGATATTAGCTACTGTAATATCGTAACTGAAGAGTGACACAGGAAGAATGGCATCCAATTCTTTTTAGCCAGAGGGCTTTGGATTTCTTCCCTGTCTGTAATTGCAATAATATTTCCTTGTGGGCAGCTACAATAACTGTTGATACCTCTGTATTCTACTTATTATTTCCTGTATAGTCTTGAAGTTCAATGTAATCCCGTAGGAATAATTGACTGCAGATTATTCTGGTGGGTTTAAGGTACTCTTCCTTGAAGAAGGTAATCTATTATTTGTGAAGAATCTATCTGTCTCCAGATGACCTCTATGTTTTATGAAATAGGCTGCTGCATGCAACTATAATCAATAAGTAATGAAGCAACTCAGCTTGTCCAATTTAACTCTGCCTGCTGCATTCGGGCTATGGGGTCATTCCGATCTGATTGCACGCTAGCTATTTTTTGCAGCACTGCGATCAGGTCAAAACTCAGCAAAACTGTGCATGTGTATGCACCGCAATGCGCAGGTGCGTCATACGGATATAAAGCGGATCGGTGCTGGGCGATGGATTTAACAAAGAATCTATTCGCACAGCTGATCACAAGAAGATTGACAGAAAGAAGGCATTTATGGGTGTCAACTCGCCGTTTTCAGGGAGTGGTTGGAAAAGCGCAGGCGTGTCCAAGCGTTTGCAGGGTGGGTGTCTACGTCAATTCCGGGACCGGACAGGCTGAAGTGATCGCAGCGGCTGAGTAAGTTCAGACCTATTCAGAAACTGCACAAACTGTTTTTGTACTGCTCGGCTGCACAGGCGTTCACACACTTGCAAAGCGACAATACACTCCCCCATAGGCAGCGACTATCTGATCGCAGCGCTGCAAAAAATAGCTAGCGAGCGATCAACTTGGTATGACCCCTAAGAAACAATATTGGCAGCTAATTGCCTCTATTATAATGGGTAAACTCTCCTTGGGTTTCTGTAACAGTGTAGTGGTTGATAGTGATACTGAGTGTCTGATGGAGCACTATCTATGTATACACTGTCCAACTCCTCACAGTGTACAAACTACTGGACTGCAATTATAAAAGAGCTAGTAGCTAGTGCAGCAGTTAAATACAGTAAAGGTGGGTACACACGGTACGATGTGTACCTACCAATGTGATTGTTGATCAGAGGGCCGACATATCAGGCGGCCATACACACAGAGCGACTCGGTGCACGACTTCCTTCTATGCTGCCCCCCCATGCATTGCTCTGTATGGGATCATCAACCCAGTGGAAGATGTAGACTGTGTGGACTTATGGGGACAAGCTTTGTGATTTTAACCAGTTTTGCACATAGTATTATTTGGTTAGGTATACATTATATTTTGGATATCTTATATTTTGTATATATGTTAAGAAACATCTCTTCAATCACTGTTCTCCAATGAAAGTAATACAATAATTAAAGATATCTTTTTTTTCCTTACATATCATATATACAATCATATACAAAATAAATTATACCCAAATGTAATATATACCATACCATATAATGTATAGTTCTATGCGCAAAACTGGTTAAAATAACAAAGCTTGTCCCCTTTCAGTGCACAGGGAGATGTATATAAATAAAAGCAAAGACAGTTTAAAAATAACAGTACAGTACTGTAGTTATGTGACATCCACCAAATAGCCCTCTGGTATAAATTAATACAATTTAAAAGGTGCATCTTGTCATGCATGGGGGAGGGGGACTAAGAACATCACCCAGTGTAACTTTACATCACCCAGTGTAACTTTAAGGGCTAGGTGAATACATTAGGCGGTTAAATTGGCTGTATGTGGTTCTGATCTACAATAGGTGGTGGGGGGAGGGTCACTGGGGATACACATCCCCCGTGCAAGTATAGAAAAAAAAAAAAAAATGAGCACCCAATCTCTCCACGCAAGTACAGGCCTGCTGTCTGTGTGTGAGATGGATGTGCATGGAGGGAGTTGGTGGGGGAGGGGGGAAGCAAACGTTCCTCACCCCATCACTCCTGTTTGGGCCAACTTACCACAAGTCTCTGCCTCTCAGCTGAATACTAAGGCAGGCCAAGAAAGAGTGGACCGGACAGGCTGGGGGGATCAGGTTACCTCTCTCCCATTTGTAGACACCGGGATTACCCCTCTGTCTTCTCTCCTTCTCTCTCCTCCTAAGATGGCTGCTGCCCTACTGCCAACTGTCACCACCGGCAGTTAACTCTTTCTCTGCTGTGAGTTTATTAGATTCCAGCCCTGGATGCAGTCAGCAAGGGGGGAGCACAAAGTCACACTACAGTTTGTGTGGCAGCTACAATGGGGAGCCACACATGCACATATGCTACCCATTCTGAGATGTGTGCATCTCTGCAAATGTGGAAAATGCATATTTTTTCCATCCATGGGCCTAATTCTGAGTTGATCGCAGCAGCAAGTTTGTTAGCAATTGGGCAAAACCAAGTGCACTGCAGGGGGGACAAATATAAAACGTGCAGAGAGAGTTAGATTTGGGAGGGGTGTATTCAAACTGAAATCTAAATTGCAGTGTAAAAATAAAGCAGCCAGTATTTACCCTGCATAGAAACAAAATAACCCACTCAAATCTAACTATCTCTGCACATGTTTCATCTGCCCCACCTGCAGTGTACATGGTTTTGCCCAATTGCTAACAAACTTAATGCTGCGATCAACTCAGAATTAGGCCCCATGTTCTTTTGAGTAGTGTATGCTCATTTAACTTCAACACTGCAATATCCCCACCCCCACCTCCTTCTCCAAATCATCATTTCTCTACAGTGTGGTGACTTCTGTCACCAAGCTAATAAAGCTGCTCTGTATATATTTAGTGTAGTAAGGACACATGGGATGAATGACACATGTACATACATTTGCTTTGGCACATTATGGCTATTTGGCACATAATTATACCCTGTTACTATTGAACTACCACAGAAGTAATTGAGATACAAAGCTGTGCCCCTCTCTCTCCCCGCCCCCATTTCCCTCTAGCACAAATAATGCGCTCCATCTGTATTTTGGCAGATTCACGTTTAGAAGCAGGGAATACAAAAAGTCATTATGAAACATATTTCAATGAAATAGAGAGAATCTGGAAAACCATTTCATTTAAAACTCAGATAACAATGGTCCCATTCTATGGTATTTAACTTTGAAAATCTGCCAATAAAAAGAATCTGAAAAATGAAGTAGAAAACATAAGGGAAATATTTGCAGATAATCTATTCTTTCAATGAGATTTAATGTGTCTCCCGATGCGCATACTGTACGTTTATTGCTTTCTGCTTCTTGTGCTCTGCTTTCTTTTAAGTTAATTGGAAGCATGCAGCCGGAGTTGACCTTGCTATTCAGAAGCTGAATCTTTTATTGATGCAGTGTTGCAGTCACTTGTTCACTGAAGTTCTTTTCATGAATCTTTTCACTACTTTCTAAAATATATTAGCACAGTATAATAGTTTTTTTTAAACCATTTCTTCTCTGAAAGCCTTGCAAAATTAGTATTTAACACATCAATTCTGTATCGAAGAAGTGCATTTACAATATTACGTCTTCGGGTAAAATGTAATAGCCTGCAAGAAATAATACCCCTTTCACATCGCAAACCCGGGTCAGATCCGGGATTTGAACACTGCTCTAACCCGGCTCCGACCCGGGTAAGAGACGTTCACATCGCAATACTGACCTGGGTTATTCCCAGGTTATTGCAGTGTTGGTGCCTTTTTGCTCAACCCGGGTCACCCATGTTAACCAGTGTGATGTCATTTTAAAAGGACTTGATTGGTTCCCAGTTTTTGGCCACTTTTTTTGGGTTGAAAAATTACATTTCAGTAGGTTTACAAAACAGGTGTGACACCTTTTTACATTATACAAAACAAGAACTGGACATACAAAATAACAATACTATGTTAATATATAGCATATTATAAATGTTTTAACGTTTTTCTAAAATAGAAAAACAACAGCAACAACCAGTCAGCAAATACTCTGATATAATAAATAATTAAAAGCCAAGAAGATTAAGGTACATTTTCATACACCGGAGCATTAGGGTACACCGGCCTCTGTGTGGGGGGTGATTGGGGATGACTATACTCATACGGTGCTTGGTACGCCGGTGCATTAGGATCCACCAGCCTCCGTGTAGGGGGTGGTTGGGGATGACTATACTCATATGGTGCTGGGTACGGTGCAGGATTGAAATGGGTATATGAGTGACTGTATTGGGGAGGCATAATATGCGGGTGCCCTAAGTGTTGACTTTGGCTACCAAACAGAGATGTGAGAAACTCCTGGTTCTCCCTCTGTAGCTCACGAATATGATCCACAAAATTTTTCTGCATGGGTTGTTCCGCTGCCAGGAAATGGTCCATGCGAGCATCTTCCCTGGCTGCCATGGCTGCGTCCATTTGCTCAAGCTTATCCAGCAGAACTGTCATCATGGCTTTGGCTGCCTGTTCTGTCTTGTAAGGCCTCCTCCTGCGTGGTGTTACAGTATATACTGTGGGTGCAAGAGATCAAAAATTTCTTAACAAATGTGAATTGCAGTGAGGCTATAGAAAACTGCAGTGATGATAGCAAGCATGTCTGTGGTCTCCTCCCACCTACACACTGCATACTCTGCAACATTGATCATTTTTAATATTATTTTAGTTGTAATTCATCTCCAATTACTTTTTAATATTTTAATATCTGCCCACTTACTACACGTTTTGTCTGGCATATATATCAGAATCGGGTGAAAAGTAGCCAAATAATAAAATAAGTGTATGTCCAGATTTTGTTGAAAATATATAATCGTTAACTTACATGGTCCTCGTAAAGGCTGCATTGGGGTTGTTGATGTTGGGGTTGTTGCAGCCACACTAGGTCCAGGTTGTATCTCATCAGCCACCTGTATTGTAGGCAACACAGCGGCTTCTTCCATCAGCAGTGTATCTTCCACCATGGGTGTTGGCTCATCCACAAGCAATGCAGGTGACAGTAGCGGTGGCGGAGATGACCATGCCTCTGGGGTCACTACAGGAGAGAGGGGTTCTGCAGCACAGGCATGGCTAGTTTCAGTGGCAGCCAGACTGGATGACAATGTCCAGATATAAATCCCACATGATAATAGAATTCTATTATCATGTGGGATTTATATCTGGTTACTGTTATCATTCAGGGTGCTGGGGAAACCAATTGCTTTTTTTCTTGCTCAGAAATACCCCTTCCTTTTGAGCACCTGAATGATATCACTAAGCTAATTGAGCATTTACCAATCTATATGTCTGTTGTGAGAGGCAGAGAGGTTCCTGCATTAGGAGGAGGTGCAGGCCCTGACATGCCACATGTAGCATTATGGGGTGCTCCAAGGTAGGTAGCTCTTAGCTTAGACATATTTTAGTAAGGAGCCATTATCATGTAGCTCCTTGCTGGTTAATATTAGACCCTGATTGGGGTAATGGAGGTGTGAGGTGTGGTGCCTCTGGACTGGCTGAGCTGGATGGCCTTAGTGTGGCATACCTTTACATTCTATTAACACTTTTCACGTATTAATTTTCTAACACTATTTCTCTATTTTAATTACATTTCATGTTTGTATCACCCTCTCTATAGCTTCGGCTTCCTAAATACTAATTTATTAACACTATAGTTTTTTACACTGGTATGCCACGCTGGGCTTTCTGGCTCATTCTGGTGTTTTGGGGTGCCACACCCTGCACCTAGATATAGCGCTACGGACCCCAAATATACAGAGAGGCCTTGATGCGGCTTTGGGGCTTAACCACACATTTGCGCAAATATGTGTAACGAAGATCTCTGAATTCTATTATCATGTGGGATTTATATCTGGTTACTGTTATCATTCAGGGTGCTGGGGAAACCAATTGCTTTTTTTCTTGCTCAGAAATACCCCTTCCTTTCGAGCACCTGAATGATATCACTAAGCCAATTGAGCATTTACCAATCTATATGTCTGGATGACAATGTCACAGGGTTGCTTAATGCGGTATGGCCAAATGCATGGGCACACAACTCAAAATACTGCCAATCCATGCGGGCAGGACCACTGCGGTTCCTATTGTGGTCGTTAACCTTGTGAAATTGTTTCTCGAGTGCCTTCAACTTATTGACAACCTGCTGTTGGGACCTAATAAAGCCTGATGCCGCAAGCATTTTAGTGATGCTATGATATGGTATTGCATCCCTGACTGTGCCTGTTATCTGTCTATGCATTTCCTCCTCACCCCTGCTACGCAGCAACTCCCTGACTTCATCATCACCCCAGTTTGCCATGGCTAATGAGGTCCAATGGAGTGCTGAACTGGGCCAAAGGAGTGCAGAACTGTGCAGATTGCTTAAAGACACGTGTGCTCGTGTCTTAAAGCAATCAGTACTGTAAACAAACCTTAGCTGACTGTAAACAACCAGTCAGCGCTATTTCTTCATGGGTGGGCAGAATATCCCGGGACTATACCATTTTAGTGCACAATAATCCGAGTCCGACACATGTTCAACCCTACTTTTAACCCGGGAAGAAATACCAGGTTGGACGTCCCAGGAAACTCAGACTGGCGCTTTCACACCGCACCTCTACCCGGGTCGACTCGGCAGCAACCCAGTAAAAAGCTGGGTTATTTTGGCGATGTGAAAGGGGAACAAGAGGTGTGGGACCAGTTTAGTTTTGCTGTGTAAATGATTGCCACTTTAAAACTCCATCCAGACTTGCACAATGTTGGTGCAACTGCTTTCTACAGGTTACTGTACTTTTAGACCTTTCTGCTTATACTCTCAATGAGAATAGCTCATCTTTTACTTTCAGTGAGGATATCAATTAATATGTCATATGCATTATGGCATAGGTTCTCCAACTCGGTCCTCAGGACCCCACACAGTGCATGTTTTGCCGGTAACCGAGCAGGTGCACAGGTTTATTAATTACTCACTGACACATTTTAAAAGGTCCACAGGTGGAGCTAATTATTTCACTTGCGATTCTGTGAGGAGACCTGCAAAACATGCACTGTGTGGTGTCCTGAGGACCGAGTTTGAGAACCTGTGCATTATGGTAAAGACACATAACATAACTATACAGTAACGGTCAGCAAACTACAAAAGTTTGTGTGAGTTTGTATTACTGTATCTTAGTACACATTTCTAAATGGACTCCAAGCAATGTGTCTTAATAGCCATTAAGGTGGATACATTTTTATTGTGTGTATATGCGATCATAAGAAAAGGTAATTTGATAGCTGCTTATGTTAGCAGAACCATTTTGTTGCAGTGATGATACTTGCATAAGCTGCTGATTAGAGTATGTAGTTGTCTAAAAGCTTTCTGTTCTGTACATGAAATAAGCATGCTAGTTACCAGAGATTACTATGGAAAACTGTACACACTACTCATCATTGCACTTAGTGGTTCTATAGGTTATAAAGCAGAGCTGGCCAAACCAGTCCTCGAGATCTACCAACAGTTCACATTTTCCAGACCACCTTGCTGGTGCACAGGTGTAGTCATTACTAATTAAGATGTGCTGCATTCATTCCTAACTGACAATTCTACAGATCTCCAGGAGGCCTAGAAAACATGAACTGTTGGTAGATCTCGAGGACCGGTTTGGCCAGCCCTGTTATAAAGGATTGGTCTACATTACATTATGTTTTATCATTGGCAAATGGATTCATAAAAACATAAGAATGAGTGCAAATTATTAAATATTGTAACATTTATTATAATAAATTTTGGATTAAACATATATGGAAACATATTGGCATATGGTACATCCAAATATAATCTACAATATTAAAAATGAGTCAAATAAAACCATGAAAAGGAGTTTATTGATACCTTGTTTGAGGGGCAATTCAGTCTCTGAACCTGGTTGCAAGTGAGCTATTTTGTATGGGGTGGAGGTATTTTTTGGTCAGCAGCAAATGTATTTACTAACATAGGAATACATACAAACTCAGCACAGATTACCATTACCTCTGGGCTGTAAGGCAATACAGGTTGAGTATCCCTTATCCAAAATTCAAAATCCCACATTTTTGGTTCCACTACTGAGATAGTGACACAAATATATATATATATATATATCTATCTAAATAATATATCTATATACAGTGGAGCAAAAAAGTATTTGGACAGCCACGATTGTGCAAGTTGACCCACTTAAAAAGATGAGAGAGGTCTGTAATTTCCATCATAGCTACACTGTGAGAGACAGAATCTGAAGAAAAAAACCTAGGAAATCACATTGTATGATTTTTAAACAATTTTCTTGTATATTCTTGTGGAAAATAAATATTTGGACACCTACCAAGCAGCAAGATTTCTGGCTCTCTCAGACCTGTTACTTCTTCTTTAAGAAGCTCCTCTATCCTCTACTCGTTACCTGTAATAATGGCACCTGTTTGAACTGGTTATCTGTATAAAAGACACCTGTCCACACCCTCAAACAGTCAGACTGCTCCCTCTTCACCATGGACAAGACCAGAGAGCTGTCTAAGGACACCAGGGACAAAACTGTAGAGCTGCAAAAGGCTGGGATGAGCTACTCGACAATAGGCAAGCAGCTTGGTGAGAAGAGATCAACTGTTGGCGCAATTATTAAAAAATGGAAGAAATACAAGATCACTGACAAATCTCCCTCGACCTGGGGCTCCATGCAAGATCTCACCTCGTGGGGTATTAATGAACTTGAGAACGGTGAGGAATCAGCCTAGAACTACATGGGGGGATCTGGTCAATGACCTCAAGAGAGCTGGGACCACAGTCACAAAGGTTACCATTAGTAACACACTACGTCGTCATGGATTGAAATCCTGCAGCACCCGAAAAGGTCCCCCTGCTTAAGCCAGCACATGTCCAGGCCAGTCTAAAGTTTGCCAGTGACCATCTGGATGATCCAGAGGAGGATTGGGAGAATGTAATGTGGTCAGATGAGAGCAAAATCAAACTTTTTGGTATAAACTCCACTCGCCATGTTTGGAGGGAGAAGAAGGATGAATGGCATCCCAAGAACACCATACCCACTGTGAAGAATGGGGGTGGAAACATCATGCTTTGGGGCTGCTTTTCTGCAAAGGGGACAGGACGACTGATCCGTATTAAGGAGAGGATGAATGGGGCCATGTATCGTGAGATTTTGGGCAAAAACCTCATTCCCTCAGTAAGAGAATTGAAGATGGAACATGGCTGGGTCTTCCAGCATGACAATGACCCCAAACACACCATCCAGGCAAGTAAGTAGTGGCTCCGTAAGAAGCATTTCAAGGTCCTAGAGTGGCCTAGCCAGTCTCCAGATCTCAACCTAATAGAAAATCTGTGGAGGGAGTTTAAAGTCTGTGTTGCCCGGCGACAGCCCCAAAACATGACAGATCTAGAGAAGATCTGCATGGAAGTGTGGACCAAAATACCTGCTACAGTGTGTGCAAACCTGGTCAAGAACTACAGGATACATTTGACCTCTGTAATTGCCAACCAAGGTTATATTGCAAAGTATTGAGTTAAACTTTTTGATTGTCTAAATATTTATTTTCCGCAAGAATATACAAATAAATTGTTTAAAAATCATACAATGTGATTTCCTGTTTTTTTCCCTTCAGATTCTTTCTCTCACAGTTGAAGTGTACCTATGATGGAAATTACAGACCTCTCTCATCTTTTTAAGTGGGTCAACTTGTACAATCGGTGGCTGTCCAAACACTTTTTTGCCCCACTGTATACACATGATATATAACATATATATGTCATTTTATCAGTAGGGGACCCAAAAATGTGGGATTTTGAATTTTGGATAAGGGATACTCAACCTGTAATACTAACCAGTACATCAACATGGGGAAATTACATTGTTTAATAATATAAATAGGACAGCTGAAAAGTGTATGGGAGAAAAAGACAACTGTGAGTGGGAGAATAGACCTGGGGTAAAATAGGGAGGTAGAAAAGGGGCAGAAGATATGATACAGACATGAGGACATAAGGGTACAGACATGAGGACATAAGGGTACAGACATGAAGAAATAAGGGTACAGACAAGAGGAAATAAGGGTACAGACATGAGGAAATAATGGTAAAGACAAGAGGAAATAAGGGTACAGACATGAGAAAATAATGATAAAGACATGAGGAAATAAGGGTACAGACATGAGGAAATAATGGTAAAGACATGAGGAAATAAGGGTACAGACATGAGGAAATAATGGTAAAGACATGAGGAAATAAGGGTACAGACATGAGGAAATAATGGTAAAGACAGGAGGAAATAAGTGTACAGTCATGAGGAAATAATGGTAAAGACAAGAGGAAATAAGGGTACAGACTTGAGTAAATAATGGTAAAGACATAAGGAAATAAGGGCACAGACATGAGGAAATAATGGTAAAGACATGAGGAAATAAGTGTACGGTCATGAGGAAATAATGGTAAAGACAAGAGGAAATAAGGGTACAGACATGAGGAAATAATGGTAAAGACATGAAGAATAAGGGTACAGACATGAGGAAATAATGATAAAGACATGAGGATATAAGGGTACAGACATGAGGAAATAATGATAAAGACATGAGTAAATAAGGGTACAGACATGAGGAAATAATGGTAAAGACATGAGGAAATAAGGGTACAGACGTGAGGAAATAATGATAAAGACATGAAGAAATAAGTTTTCAGACATGAGGAAATAATGGTAAAGACATGAGGAAATAAGGGTACAGACATGAGGAAATAATGGTAAAGACAAGAGGAAATAAGGGTACAGACATGAGGAAATAATGGTAAAGACAAGAGGAAATAAGGGTACAGACATGAGGAAATAATGGTAAAGACAAGAGGAAATAAGGGTACAGACATGAGGAAATAATGGTACAGACATGAGGAAATAATGGTAAAGACATGAGGAAATAAGGGTACAGACATGAGGAAATAATGGTAAAGACATGAGGAAATAAGGGTACAGACATGAGGAAATAATGGTAAAGACATGAGGAAATAAGGGTACAGACATGAGGAAATAATGGTAAAGACATGAGGAAATAAGGGTACAGACATGAGGAAATAATGGTAAAGACATGAGGAAATAAGGGTACAGACATGAGGAAATAAGGGTACAGACATGAGGAAATAATGATAAAGACATGAGGAAATAAGGGTACAGACATGAGGAAATAATGGTAAAGACAAGAGGAAATAAGGGTACAGACATGAGGAAATAAGGGTACAGACATGAGGAAAGAAGGGTACAGACATGAGGAAAGAAGGGTACAGACATGAGGAAATAATGGTAAAGACATGAGGAAATAAGGGTACAGACATGAGGAAAGACGGGTACAGACATGAGGAAATAATGGTAAAGACAAGAGGAAATAAGGGTACAGACATGAGGAAATAATGGTAAAGACATGAGGAAATAAGGGTACAGACATGAGGAAATAATGATAAAGACATGAGGAAATAAGGGTTCAGTCATGAGGAAATAATGGTAAAGACAAGAGGAAATAAGGGTACAGACTTGAGGAAATAATGGTAAAGACATGAGGAAATAAGTGTACGGTCATGAGGAAATAATGGTAAAGACAAGAGGAAATAATGGTAAAGACAAGAGGAAATAATGATAAAGACATGAGGAAATAAGGGTACAGACATGAGAAAATAATGGTAAAGACATGAGGAAATAAGGGTACAGACATGAGGAAAGAAGGGTACAGACATGAGGAAATAATGGTAAAGACAAGAGGAAATAAGGGTACAGACATGAGGAAATAATGGTAAAGACATGAGGAAATAAGGGTACAGACATGAGGAAAGACGGGTACAGACATGAGGAAATAATGGTAAAGACAAGAGGAAATAAGGGTACAGACATGAGGAAATAATGGTAAAGACATGAGGAAATAAGGGTACAGACATGAGGAAATAATGATAAAGACATGAGGAAATAAGGGTACAGTCATGAGGAAATAATGGTAAAGACAAGAGGAAATAAGGGTACAGACTTGAGGAAATAATGGTAAAGACATGAGGAAATAAGTGTACGGTCATGAGGAAATAATGGTAAAGACAAGAGGAAATAATGGTAAAGACAAGAGGAAATAATGATAAAGACATGAGGAAATAAGGGTACAGACATGAGGAAATAATGGTAAAGACATGAGGAAATAAGGGTACAGACATGAGGAAATAATGATAAAGACATGAGGATATAAGGGTACAGACATGAGGAAATAATGATAAAGACATGAGTAAATAAGGGTACAGACATGAGGAAATAATGGTAAAGACATGAGGAAATAAGGGTACAGACATGAGGAAATAATGATAAAGACATGAAGAAATAAGTTTTCAGACATGAGGAAATAATGGTAAAGACATGAGGAAATAAGTGTACAGACATGAGGAAATAATGGTAAAGACAAGAGGAAATAAGTGTACAGACATGAGGAAATAAGGGTACAGACATGAGGAAATAAGGGTACAGACATGAGGAAATAATGATAAAGACATGAAGAAATAAGTTTTCAGACATGAGGAAATAATGGTACAGACATGAGGAAAGACGGGTACAGACATGAGGAAATAATGGTAAAGACAAGAGGAAATAAGGGTACAGACATGAGGAAATAAGGGTACAGACATGAGGAAAGAAGGGTACAGACATGAGGAAATAATGGTAAAGACAAGAGGAAATAAGGGTACAGACATGAGGAAATAATGGTAAAGACATGAGGAAATAAGGGTACAGATATGAGGAAAGACGGGTACAGACATGAGGAAATAATGGTAAAGACATGAGGAAATAAGGGTACAGACATGAGGAAATAATGGTAAAGACATGAGGAAATAAGGGTACAGATATGAGGAAATAAGGGTAAAGACTTGATGAAATAAGACAATAGAGGCACATTTAGTAAGTGTCATTATGTCAGAAGAGAAGGCAAGGTACAATTGAAATTAGAGGAGAAATGGCTGGAGTTATATATACATATATATGTGTTATGTGTGCAGTGCATCTCATGTGCTTGGTACTTGTGTGTGCTGGTGGTTATTTGTAGGATTGGAATTTCTGGAGACAGAGCTGTAATTGTAGGAGTCACTGTGGTTTGCTTTGTCTCCCAACCTGGGTGACCCCACACTACTGTTGGATGCCGTAAAATTCCTCACATTCTCTGCAAAATGAAGAAAAAGGTTAATTTCATTCATGCAGCAACTGAAGACATCAAATGTGATTTACAAAACCCCATCAAAACAACTGAAAAGTAAATTCAGTGGTTTGAGGCATCAATTTGCCAGTGTTGTTCCGTGATTCAAAATATCAGCAAAACCGCTGCTTAGTAAATTTAAACCTAGGAATTTTGGACTGTATAACAAGAGACCCACAGGCTTGCATGGACCAGAATTCACACTGATCCTGGCCAGGAGTAAAAACCTTCTATCTTCAGAAATGCCATGCTAACTAGCTGATCCTCCTATTATATGGTATAGCACATCACCACTGGGTTTGCCACTGCTCATCATCACCACCAACAGACTGACATAGGGCTAGGAACCAAATAATACTGTAGCTCTGTTCAGCCTCCAGCAACTCCAGTCTCAATGCCCTTTCCACTAGCCTGACCTCTCACCCTGCTATTCCACCAGCTTCAGAGTGAAGATCTCATGGGTGTTCACTCCCTGTCCATTTTGACCTCTGGTCATTCAGTTCAAACAACAATACTAAGCTGCATCTAGTTTACAACTCTCCCTGGTCAGTCCTCTGATATAAATAAACTCAGCAGCCACAGAAGGGGACCCACTGCAGCACTCCTTGTGTTCTCATGAGTGATCTCCTTCACTGGTGTTTTGTTAGAGACTGTATACATCTACTCACCATAGACCCTTGCCTGCATTGGCATGTGGAAGATCAGAGTCTGGTGCCTACTCTTATCCTATGTCTGGTTGGCTTCAGAGCCGTCTTAACATCAGTGTAGGCCCCTGGGCACAGCAAAGCACTGGGGCCCCTACCCACCCATCAGCGATAGGGGTGGGAGGTGCTATCAGCAGTAGCTTTGATGTCCCGCGGGGGGTAGGGGGTTCTATCTTTCGCTCAGCATGTAGGACCTGGAGCAGTAATTTCTGCTAATTACTCCTTTACTGCACAGATGGGGAGGGAAGGAGAACACTAAACTGCAGAATGAAGGGGCACTGGTACATGACTTCCAGGGCGGTAGGGGGTGTTTAATACACAGGGGAGGGGAGGATAGTGGAGTGGGCTTAATATTCATAATTTTCAGGGGGTCAGGGCAGCTTGCTTTACTGCAGATATCTCCAGTTCCTGGAAATAGATTTCAGATAGTCCCACCTTTCAGGAGGTACTGGGGACTTGGGGATCAGAGTTCAGGAGCCAGAGCAATCCACCAACGAAAATATAAAACTGCATATTATGCGTGTGGAGCTGTAGCAGGGACCAGCTGCTTGAAGGCTGATATCTCTGGTTCTGGGCATAGTAGAGACAAGCTGCCAGTGTCCACTGAAAGGGGAGAGTCTCAGCTTTTGGAGTATACCCTCAGAAAAACTCTAAGTTAGACAGAACTCGAGATATCTGGCTGGGAAGAGCAATTAACAGGCTTGGATGGGGACCACTGCTTTGAAGTCAGATATCTCCGGTTCCCCAAGGCCGATTTTCAAAAATCTGGTAACCCTGGAAAGAGTGGACCCTCAGCTATCAGCCTAGGGCCCTTTTACTCCTGGGGCCCTTGGGCAAGAGCCCATTGAGCCCATACGAAAAGACGGCCCTGGTTGGCTTACTCTTACTGCTGTGTGGATTTCCATTCTCCACTAGATTGGAACTGCCAATATGAAACATTCTCACACCCCACCTTACCCCAGGTGTCTGTGTGAGAACCAGATCTCTCACAAACTGCATTACAATAGACCAGTGGGATCCATGTTATCTGAAACTGACATGACTAAGGGGTCTATTTACTAACATTATTTCTACTAAAATAATGTGAAAAAGGGTGTTTTCACACCCTTTTCACATTATTTTAGTATCACCTGAATGTATTAAAGGGCATTTGGAGCAATTTTCATGAAAAACTGCTCCAAACCCTTTAATTCACTTTTTTTTTAGTAACCCACATCGCATTCCCATACTTATAATGGGAAATGTGATGTGGCCAAATTTACAAAAAAAAAACAAATGTGAAAAAATACCGCACTGTGCCCTGTGATAATCTCGCTAGCTCAGGCTGGTGAGTTCACAGGGCAGCACTGCGATAATGTGGCATTTGCCCAGCTTTCTCTACCCCTGGCAGAGAAAGCTGAGCGGGGAGCCGGCAGAATGATCAGCCATGTGTGTCCGATGGACACACAGGCAGATCACAGTGTAAAAAGAAAAAAAAGTAAAAAAAACCCCAAAATCATACCCCGGTGCAGTTAAGTGACGCTGCAAAGCGGCAGCACACTTTACAGCACCGGGTGTCACCGCAGCGCACAGGATCCGGCGCCGGGCAGCCCAGCAGAAGCAGCGCGCACCGGCTCCCTGGACTGGTGAGCATATTGATCTTCGCTGGGTTAGTCGCGACGGGGAGGGTCGACCGGGTGGCGGCAGTAGTGGCGAAGTCGGCGGGGGCAGCGCATGCGCAGCAGGACATCGGGGTATTTTTTCTGAAAAATACCCCGATGATGCTGTGGAGTATCATCGCAGGGACAGAGCTTGACCACAAGCTCTGTCCCTGCACGCGATAATTGATACATCCCTGTGATGTAATCTATTCAAGACTGATGATATCTCCTGGTCTCTCACTGAAGCTAACAAGTATATTTCCTCCCTATGTGGCCTGATGATGTACTTGTCCAAAAAAGTGTGAGGACATTGAAAATAATGCTTGAGAGAACAAAATCCATCTTAAAATCATAACAGAATCATTTGATGCTCAAGCCCTTCCTCTTAAAATACATCCTGAAAGTGGCCACCAATACTCCTCATTGACTAAATTCATAGGTATCTCATAACCTGGTCTGTTAC
Source organism: Pseudophryne corroboree (assembly GCF_028390025.1). Taxonomy (NCBI): domain Eukaryota; kingdom Metazoa; phylum Chordata; class Amphibia; order Anura; family Myobatrachidae; genus Pseudophryne; species Pseudophryne corroboree. Next base: position 498,860,116 of record NC_086449.1, on the reverse strand, counting down.
TTGTCAATCAGCTTGAGAAACTATCCTCCTCATGCATTACTACCACATCAAAGAGAAAATCATTCCAACGTTAAGGACCTCTATTTTATTACTTACAACAAGGTTGAGATTCAGCTTCTTTCTGACATTGCTGCAGATACCATACTGAAAAGGAGTAACCTTTGAAAATAATTAAAGCCCCTGTGACATAATGGTATCAGTATTGCTGATGATTTCCATTCAAGCTTCAAGTCTTTATGGAATCAAGAGCTTTGTCACTGAAACTACTTAGGCAGGACCAGTTGTCCTTGAAATGTTGGATCTTAAAACTATTCCCTAATAGTCACTGGACCGATATTCACCTCCTCCCTAGCAGCAAGTTCCACCTTCTTCAAAAGTGAGAAAGCATGAAAAGTCTGTCACTGCAACTGCACTTTTGCCTATGCCTGTGGCCTTAGTTTTAACTCTTCCCCCTTAACAGAGCTCTGGGCAGTGATGGACCTTCTTATGATGCTTTCTACTTCTTTCTTGGTCTATTTATTTTGTCACATGACCTTCATTTGTTGCAGGTGCTGTGCCCATGCATTGGATGCCACACCTCTCTTGCTTATCTGCCCCATGGTACATTTGTGATCTGGTCTCTAAACCCTGGGAGACTGAGATGGCAGATCCACTTGATAAGTGGCTATAGGGCTTTTTTCTCCTTTCAGTACACATTTACTGAAGCAAACAACAGATTGAAGTAAACACTTAACCAGCGCTTTTCCAGAATTCCATATGTTGGCTCATTCGCATTAACCCTTTCTCGTTTTCAGGGTATATCAGATATGCAAAGAGAAAAAGGAAGGAATATAGTGTAACATTGTTTTAATCAACACAAAATGAACAAACAATAATTGAAATTGATTCTGGGGTGAATCACAAAATGCACTGTATGGCATACAAGCTCCTTTATAAGGAGGTAGGCTTATTAAACCACAGGTAATTACCGGATCGGATTGAACTGGGTTTTAAGCAGTTCAAAAGACGCTCAGAACATAGGATCGCATGGTATTCCTCCTTGCAGATTGTCCCGGCTTCCAGCAATGTTCCTGTGAATCCCGAATTGAATCGCCACCTCCTCCACCAGGGACAATCTGCAAGGAGGAATACCATGCGATCCTATGTTCTGAGCGTCTTTTGAACTGCTTAAAACCCAGTTCAATCCGATCCGGTAATTACCTGTGGTTTAATAAGCCTACCTCCTTATAAAGGAGCTTGTATGCCATACACTGCATTTTGTGATTCACCCCAGAATCAATTTCAATTATTGTTTGTTCATTTTGTGTTGATTAAAACAATGTTACACTATATTCCTTCCTTTTTCTCTTTGCATATCTGATATACCCTGAAAACGAGAAAGGGTTAATGCGAATGAGCCAACATATGGAATTCTGGAAAAGCGCTGGTTAAGTGTTTACTTCAATCTGTTGTTTGCTTCTGTTTGTCTTGGTGGAGGTTAAAAGGGATACCTCTAGAAGTGTTACACTGACTAGCAGCTGTTTTGCGCACGGGACGGCTCTTCTAACCTTTTTTTGCCATTAGTACACATTTACTGTTGATGCCCTGATTTCAGTTGGGTCTTCCCTTGTATTGCACAATGCACCACCAAATCCTCTTCCCTGAGTCCCGTGTCTTTCCCCTGATAATGCATCTTACGGAGCACTGCCTATTACTGTGGGACCACTGGGGTGAGAATGGACCAACGTGTATGTTTACACACACACAGTCAAGTATAGACTGAAATTTGGAACTTTTGGCCCATAGTGGACATCCCTTAAAGAACGGAAGGACATTCTATCTATAAAGGAGAAATAACATTTGGCCTTTGTGAGCACTGGAGAAAAGAGACCACTTACCTTTGTATTACAAAGTTGGCACTCTATTGGTTCCAACTAGGGCTATGAAGAGTCCCAGTACTATTCAGAATGTGTATCAGATGCCGGTCCCCATTTTCAGGTTTGGCAACTTACAGTACCAGTATAACACCAATCACAGCATGCCTGGCATTCTCCCAGTGGTTCCAACAGCTCCAGTCCAGACTTTCTTGGAATGGCTTTGCTGAGATGTCCAGCCAGTGCCATGAAGGTTGGTCCTGATCACCTGATCTGCTGGAAGAATTACTGGAAATGGTCGCCCTATTTAATCACTCTGATGCTGCCAAAGAGTTGCCAGTTCAAATTCCTTCCCTAGAAGTCTCAGTACTTTGGCTGTATATTCCAGTATGCTTCTTTGTGTATCATGTAATGCTGATATCCAGCAAGGCAATTCTGCTACCCTGCACTGGGCAATCCTGATATCTTGTTGGGCCATCCTGCTAAACCTACACTGTGCAAACCTGTAGGACACTACTGCTAAACATGCACAGTGCAATCCTGATATCTTCAAGTTCTTGCTGTACATACCTGCATAGCAGTACAGCCATCTCCAAGTTAGTTCTGGTCAATTATCCTAATTCTAGTCTGCATGAAGAACAGTATTACATGGTCACTTAGCTTCACCAATTTCCCAGTCAACAGAGATAACACCCAAATCCCAACTTTCCTAGTTCCATGATAATGTGGCTGGTAGTCTCTAGGAGGGAGGTACACTGGATTTATGCACACCCCATGAAGACAACAGCATTGGGCAGAGCAGAAAAGAATAGGTTAGTGTCCAGAACCAAGCTTGAAATTTCCTTGAAATTCACCCTACAGTAGCTGTTTGTTACCACAGCTGCAGGACGTGATTTATGAGTATGTCACGTGCTTGCAGCAGTCAGCAGAAATATCTGCCGAAAATGTCCATGATTTGCCTATATTTTCCCAACCACTCCCCTTAAACACTCCATTAACACCTCCAAAGGTCTCTACCTGTAGATCATTTCTCCATAAAGTCCTCATTGTGAGCGAATTCATAGCGGTCCCTTTGCGCATGCGCATTTTGATCACAGCGCATGCGCATTTTGATCACAGCACATGCACAGTCTACAGCTAATCACTCTGTTGCGTGATAATCGCCCAGTGCATACAAACATGAATTAGGCCCAATGTATATTTTTAAACAATGTATTTTCAACAGGACAAATTTCCATGAGGACTGTCTTTCTTCAAATGGGGAGTAAACGTGCCAATGCACTTCTCCACCTTATGAATTCTTTTAAAATTATAAAGCTTTTAATTATTTATTTACTTTAAACAATGCAAGCCCTGAGGTTAGGGTGTAGGGGGAATGTCATTTAACTTACTTTTTTCTTCTTTTTTTAAAATCCATGCAAATTATGCCTTGATTCACAACTTTAGAACCTGACATTTTTCTGAATCGTGATACAAAAATACATTTCTGGAGCTTCTTACAATCCTGCTAATTAGAGATGAGCGGGTTCGGTTTCTCTGAATCCGAACCCGCCAGAACTTCATGTTTTTTTTCACGGGTCCGAGCGACTCGGATCTTCCCGCCTTGCTCGGTTAACCCGAGCGCGCCCGAACGTCATCATGACGCTGTCGGATTCTCGCGAGGCTCGGATTCTATCGCGAGACTCGGATTCTATATAAGGAGCCGCGCGTCGCCGCCATTTTCACACGTGCATTGAGATTGATAGGGAGAGGACGTGGCTGGCGTCCTCTCCGTTTAGAATAGATTAGAGAGACACTTGATTTACTAATTTTGGGGAGCATTAGGAGTACTCAGTACAGTGCAGAGTTTTGCTGATAGTGACCAGTGACCACCAGTTTTATTTATAATCCGTTCTCTGCCTGAAAAAAGCGATACACAGCACACAGTGACTCAGTCACATACCATATCTGTGTGCACTGCTCAGGCTCAGGCCAGTGTGCTGCATCATCTATTATCTATATATAATATTATATATATCTGTCTGACTGCTCAGCTCACACAGCTTATAATTGTGGGGGAGACTGGGGAGCACTACTGCAGTGCCAGTTATAGGTTATAGCAGGAGCCAGGAGTACATAATATATTATATAGTGAGTGACCACCAGACACACAGTGCAGTTTATTTAATATATCCGTTCTCTGCCTGAAAAAAGCGATACACACAGTGACTCAGTCAGTCACATACCATATCTGTGTGCACTGCTCAGGCTCAGGCCAGTGTGCTGCATCATCTATATATATTATATATCTGTCTGACTGCTCAGCTCACACAGCTTATAATTGTGGGGGAGACTGGGGAGCACTACTGCAGTGCCAGTTATAGGTTATAGCAGGAGCCAGGAGTACATAATATTATATTAAAATTAAACAGTGCACACTTTTGCTGCAGGAGTGCCACTGCCAGTGTGACTAGTGACCAGTGACCTGACCACCAGTATATATAATATTAGTAGTATACTATCTCTTTATCAACCAGTCTATATTAGCAGCAGACACAGTACAGTGCGGTAGTTCACGGCTGTGGCTACCTCTGTGTCGGCACTCGGCAGCCCGTCCATAATTGTATATACCACCTAACCGTGGTTTTTTTTTCTTTCTTTATACATACATACTAGTTACGAGTATACTATCTCTTTATCAACCAGTCTATATATTAGCAGCAGACACAGTACAGTGCGGTAGTTCACGGCTGTGGCTACCTCTGTGTCGGCACTCGGCAGCCCGTCCATAATTGTATATACCACCTAACCGTGGTTTTTTTTTCTTTCTTTATACATACATACTAGTTACGAGTATACTATCTCTTTATCAACCAGTCTATATATTAGCAGCAGACACAGTACAGTGCGGTAGTTCACGGCTGTGGCTACCTCTGTGTCGGCACTCGGCAGCCCGTCCATAATTGTATATACCACCTAACCGTGGTTTTTTTTTCTTTCTTTATACATACATACTAGTTACGAGTATACTATCTCTTTATCAACCAGTCTATATATTAGCAGCAGACACAGTACAGTGCGGTAGTTCACGGCTGTGGCTACCTCTGTGTCGGCACTCGGCAGCCCGTCCATAATTGTATATACCACCTAACCGTGTTTTTTCTTTCTTTCTTTATACATACATACTAGTTACGAGTATACTATCTCTTTATCAACCAGTCTATATATTAGCAGCAGACACAGTACAGTGCGGTAGTTCACGGCTGTGGCTACCTCTGTGTCGGCACTCGGCAGCCCGTCCATAATTGTATATACCACCTAACCGTGGTTTTTTTTTCTTTCTTTATACATACATACTAGTTACGAGTATACTATCTCTTTATCAACCAGTCTATATTAGCAGCAGACACAGTACAGTGCGGTAGTTCACGGCTGTGGCTACCTCTGTGTCGGCACTCGGCAGCCCGTCCATAATTGTATATACCACCTAACCGTGGTTTTTTTTTCTTTCTTTATACATACATACTAGTTACGAGTATACTATCTCTTTATCAACCAGTCTATATATTAGCAGCAGACACAGTACAGTGCGGTAGTTCACGGCTGTGGCTACCTCTGTGTCGGCACTCGGCAGCCCGTCCATAATTGTATATACCACCTAACCGTGGTTTTTTTTTCTTTCTTTATACATACATACTAGTTACGAGTATACTATCTCTTTATCAACCAGTCTATATATTAGCAGCAGACACAGTACAGTGCGGTAGTTCACGGCTGTGGCTACCTCTGTGTCGGCACTCGGCAGCCCGTCCATAATTGTATATACCACCTAACCGTGGTTTTTTTTTCTTTCTTTATACATACATACTAGTTACGAGTATACTATCTCTTTATCAACCAGTCTATATATTAGCAGCAGACACAGTACAGTGCGGTAGTTCACGGCTGTGGCTACCTCTGTGTCGGCACTCGGCAGCCCGTCCATAATTGTATATACCACCTAACCGTGGTTTTTTTTTCTTTCTTTATACATACATACTAGTTACGAGTATACTATCTCTTTATCAACCAGTCTATATATTAGCAGCAGACACAGTACAGTGCGGTAGTTCACGGCTGTGGCTACCTCTGTGTCGGCACTCGGCAGCCCGTCCATAATTGTATATACCACCTAACCGTGGTTTTTTTTTCTTTCTTTATACATACATACTAGTTACGAGTATACTATCTCTTTATCAACCAGTCTATATATTAGCAGCAGACACAGTACAGTGCGGTAGTTCACGGCTGTGGCTACCTCTGTGTCGGCACTCGGCAGCCCGTCCATAATTGTATATACCACCTAACCGTGGTTTTTTTTTCTTTCTTTATACATACATACTAGTTACGAGTATACTATCTCTTTATCAACCAGTCTATATATTAGCAGCAGACACAGTACAGTGCGGTAGTTCACGGCTGTGGCTACCTCTGTGTCGGCACTCGGCAGCCCGTCCATAATTGTATATACCACCTAACCGTGGTTTTTTTTTCTTTCTTTATACATACATACTAGTTACGAGTATACTATCTCTTTATCAACCAGTCTATATTAGCAGCAGACACAGTACAGTGCGGTAGTTCACGGCTGTGGCTACCTCTGTGTCGGCACTCGGCAGCCCGTCCATAATTGTATATACCACCTAACTGTGGTTTTTTTTTCTTTCTTTATACATACATACTAGTTACGAGTATACTATCTCTTTATCAACCAGTCTATATATTAGCAGCAGACACAGTACAGTGCGGTAGTTCACGGCTGTGGCTACCTCTGTGTCGGCACTCGGCAGCCCGTCCATAATTGTATACTAGTATCCAATCCATCCATCTCCATTGTTTACCTGAGGTGCCTTTTAGTTGTGCCTATTAAAATATGGAGAACAAAAATGTTGAGGTTCCAAAATTAGGGAAAGATCAAGATCCACTTCCACCTCGTGCTGAAGCTGCTGCCACTAGTCATGGCCGAGACGATGAAATGCCAGCAACGTCGTCTGCCAAGGCCGATGCCCAATGTCATAGTACAGAGCATGTCAAATCCAAAACACCAAATATCAGTAAAAAAAGGACTCCAAAACCTAAAATAAAATTGTCGGAGGAGAAGCGTAAACTTGCCAATATGCCATTTACCACACGGAGTGGCAAGGAACGGCTGAGGCCCTGGCCTATGTTCATGGCTAGTGGTTCAGCTTCACATGAGGATGGAAGCACTCAGCCTCTCGCTAGAAAAATGAAAAGACTCAAGCTGGCAAAAGCAGCACAGCAAAGAACTGTGCATTCTTCTAAATCCCAAATCCACAAGGAGAGTCCAATTGTGTCGGTTGCGATGCCTGACCTTCCCAACACTGGACGTGAAGAAAAAAGACTGTGTTCCCTAATGCACACCGAGTGAATAATATTACTATATAATAATAGTCAGATAATACGGAGATCTTAGTTGCGTATATCTGCAGATATAGGGTTAAGCCCCCAGGCCGATCGACAAGGCTTCTCCGTCACTGGGGGTCCCTAATACTAGGTATGGGCCTGGGGTGCAGGACCCCACAATGTCGGCACAGGTCGGCCACCCCAGGTCAGCACACAGGTGAAAATTAATAGGGGTTAATAAGAAGCACAGAAGTGCTATGTAAGTGATGTGATTAAAATAATATATACAAAGTGATAGGAAAAATAATAAGTGTTAATAAAGTGTTAGGGTGTGCCGACCTGCAGCAGCCCACCCATACCGACACAGGGGCCACTGCACCCCTCACCCACCCCATAATTAATTACATATATATATCTGGGTTAAATTCCCAGTGTAAGGCCACATGGTAATGGCACCTACAGCATCTGAGAGCCAGCTTACCTGGGGATACCCCTGGCTTCCCCTATGGCACTACTAGAGTCAGCAATCCCTCCTAATGCTGACCCATTTGTGCCTCTCTATATACAATACACAAGGTGGAAAGCTGCTCAATCAGATTGTAATGTCACTCAGGTGCTAAAAGGGGAGGGGTAATTCTGTGTAGGAAAAAGACTGTGTTCCCTAATGCACACCGAGTGAATAATATTACTATATAATAATAGTCAGATAATACGGAGATCTTAGTTGCGTATATCTGCAGATATAGGGTTAAGCCCCCAGGCCGATCGACAAGGCTTCTCCGTCACTGGGGGTCCCTAATACTAGGTATGGGCCTGGGGTGCAGGACCCCACAATGTCGGCACAGGTCGGCCACCCCAGGTCAGCACACAGGTGAAAATTAATAGGGGTTAATAAGAAGCACAGAAGTGCTATGTAAGTGATGTGATTAAAATAATATATACAAAGTGATAGGAAAAATAATAAGTGTTAATAAAGTGTTAGGGTGTGCCGACCTGCAGCAGCCCACCCATACCGACACAGGGGCCACTGCACCCCTCACCCACCCCATAATTAATTACATATATATATCTGGGTTAAATTCCCAGTGTAAGGCCACATGGTAATGGCACCTACAGCATCTGAGAGCCAGCTTACCTGGGGATACCCCTGGCTTCCCCTATGGCACTACTAGAGTCAGCAATCCCTCCTAATGCTGACCCATTTGTGCCTCTCTATATACAATACACAAGGTGGAAAGCTGCTCAATCAGATTGTAATGTCACTCAGGTGCTAAAAGGGGAGGGGTAATTCTGTGTAGGAAAAAGACTGTGTTCCCTAATGCACACCGAGTGAATAATATTACTATATAATAATAGTCAGATAATACGGAGATCTTAGTTGCGTATATCTGCAGATATAGGGTTAAGCCCCCAGGCCGATCGACAAGGCTTCTCCGTCACTGGGGGTCCCTAATACTAGGTATGGGCCTGGGGTGCAGGACCCCACAATGTCGGCACAGGTCGGCCACCCCAGGTCAGCACACAGGTGAAAATTAATAGGGGTTAATAAGAAGCACAGAAGTGCTATGTAAGTGATGTGATTAAAATAATATATACAAAGTGATAGGAAAAATAATAAGTGTTAATAAAGTGTTAGGGTGTGCCGACCTGCAGCAGCCCACCCATACCGACACAGGGGCCACTGCACCCCTCACCCACCCCATAATTAATTACATATATATATCTGGGTTAAATTCCCAGTGTAAGGCCACATGGTAATGGCACCTACAGCATCTGAGAGCCAGCTTACCTGGGGATACCCCTGGCTTCCCCTATGACACTACTAGAGTCAGCAATCCCTCCTAATGCTGACCCATTTGTGCCTCTCTATATACAATACACAAGGTGGAAAGCTGCTCAATCAGATTGTAATGTCACTCAGGTGCTAAAAGGGGAGGGGTAATTCTGTGTAGGAAAAAGACTGTGTTCCCTAATGCACACCGAGTGAATAATATTACTATATAATAATAGTCAGATAATACGGAGATCTTAGTTGCGTATATCTGCAGATATAGGGTTAAGCCCCCAGGCCGATCGACAAGGCTTCTCCGTCACTGGGGGTCCCTAATACTAGGTATGGGCCTGGGGTGCAGGACCCCACAATGTCGGCACAGGTCGGCCACCCCAGGTCAGCACACAGGTGAAAATTAATAGGGGTTAATAAGAAGCACAGAAGTGCTATGTAAGTGATGTGATTAAAATAATATATACAAAGTGATAGGAAAAATAATAAGTGTTAATAAAGTGTTAGGGTGTGCCGACCTGCAGCAGCCCACCCATACCGACACAGGGGCCACTGCACCCCTCACCCACCCCATAATTAATTACATATATATATCTGGGTTAAATTCCCAGTGTAAGGCCACATGGTAATGGCACCTACAGCATCTGAGAGCCAGCTTACCTGGGGATACCCCTGGCTTCCCCTATGGCACTACTAGAGTCAGCAATCCCTCCTAATGCTGACCCATTTGTGCCTCTCTATATACAATACACAAGGTGGAAAGCTGCTCAATCAGATTGTAATGTCACTCAGGTGCTAAAAGGGGAGGGGTAATTCTGTGTAGGAAAAAGACTGTGTTCCCTAATGCACACCGAGTGAATAATATTACTATATAATAATAGTCAGATAATACGGAGATCTTAGTTGCGTATATCTGCAGATATAGGGTTAAGCCCCCAGGCCGATCGACAAGGCTTCTCCGTCACTGGGGGTCCCTAATACTAGGTATGGGCCTGGGGTGCAGGACCCCACAATGTCGGCACAGGTCGGCCACCCCAGGTCAGCACACAGGTGAAAATTAATAGGGGTTAATAAGAAGCACAGAAGTGCTATGTAAGTGATGTGATTAAAATAATATATACAAAGTGATAGGAAAAATAATAAGTGTTAATAAAGTGTTAGGGTGTGCCGACCTGCAGCAGCCCACCCATACCGACACAGGGGCCACTGCACCCCTCACCCACCCCATAATTAATTACATATATATATCTGGGTTAAATTCCCAGTGTAAGGCCACATGGTAATGGCACCTACAGCATCTGAGAGCCAGCTTACCTGGGGATACCCCTGGCTTCCCCTATGACACTACTAGAGTCAGCAATCCCTCCTAATGCTGACCCATTTGTGCCTCTCTATATACAATACACAAGGTGGAAAGCTGCTCAATCAGATTGTAATGTCACTCAGGTGCTAAAAGGGGAGGGGTAATTCTGTGTAGGAAAAAGACTGTGTTCCCTAATGCACACCGAGTGAATAATATTACTATATAATAATAGTCAGATAATACGGAGATCTTAGTTGCGTATATCTGCAGATATAGGGTTAAGCCCCCAGGCCGATCGACAAGGCTTCTCCGTCACTGGGGGTCCCTAATACTAGGTATGGGCCTGGGGTGCAGGACCCCACAATGTCGGCACAGGTCGGCCACCCCAGGTCAGCACACAGGTGAAAATTAATAGGGGTTAATAAGAAGCACAGAAGTGCTATGTAAGTGATGTGATTAAAATAATATATACAAAGTGATAGGAAAAATAATAAGTGTTAATAAAGTGTTAGGGTGTGCCGACCTGCAGCAGCCCACCCATACCGACACAGGGGCCACTGCACCCCTCACCCACCCCATAATTAATTACATATATATATCTGGGTTAAATTCCCAGTGTAAGGCCACATGGTAATGGCACCTACAGCATCTGAGAGCCAGCTTACCTGGGGATACCCCTGGCTTCCCCTATGGCACTACTAGAGTCAGCAATCCCTCCTAATGCTGACCCATTTGTGCCTCTCTATATACAATACACAAGGTGGAAAGCTGCTCAATCAGATTGTAATGTCACTCAGGTGCTAAAAGGGGAGGGGTAATTCTGTGTAGGAAAAAGACTGTGTTCCCTAATGCACACCGAGTGAATAATATTACTATATAATAATAGTCAGATAATACGGAGATCTTAGTTGCGTATATCTGCAGATATAGGGTTAAGCCCCCAGGCCGATCGACAAGGCTTCTCCGTCACTGGGGGTCCCTAATACTAGGTATGGGCCTGGGGTGCAGGACCCCACAATGTCGGCACAGGTCGGCCACCCCAGGTCAGCACACAGGTGAAAATTAATAGGGGTTAATAAGAAGCACAGAAGTGCTATGTAAGTGATGTGATTAAAATAATATATACAAAGTGATAGGAAAAATAATAAGTGTTAATAAAGTGTTAGGGTGTGCCGACCTGCAGCAGCCCACCCATACCGACACAGGGGCCACTGCACCCCTCACCCACCCCATAATTAATTACATATATATATCTGGGTTAAATTCCCAGTGTAAGGCCACATGGTAATGGCACCTACAGCATCTGAGAGCCAGCTTACCTGGGGATACCCCTGGCTTCCCCTATGGCACTACTAGAGTCAGCAATCCCTCCTAATGCTGACCCATTTGTGCCTCTCTATATACAATACACAAGGTGGAAAGCTGCTCAATCAGATTGTAATGTCACTCAGGTGCTAAAAGGGGAGGGGTAATTCTGTGTAGGAAAAAGACTGTGTTCCCTAATGCACACCGAGTGAATAATATTACTATATAATAATAGTCAGATAATACGGAGATCTTAGTTGCGTATATCTGCAGATATAGGGTTAAGCCCCCAGGCCGATCGACAAGGCTTCTCCGTCACTGGGGGTCCCTAATACTAGGTATGGGCCTGGGGTGCAGGACCCCACAATGTCGGCACAGGTCGGCCACCCCAGGTCAGCACACAGGTGAAAATTAATAGGGGTTAATAAGAAGCACAGAAGTGCTATGTAAGTGATGTGATTAAAATAATATATACAAAGTGATAGGAAAAATAATAAGTGTTAATAAAGTGTTAGGGTGTGCCGACCTGCAGCAGCCCACCCATACCGACACAGGGGCCACTGCACCCCTCACCCACCCCATAATTAATTACATATATATATCTGGGTTAAATTCCCAGTGTAAGGCCACATGGTAATGGCACCTACAGCATCTGAGAGCCAGCTTACCTGGGGATACCCCTGGCTTCCCCTATGGCACTACTAGAGTCAGCAATCCCTCCTAATGCTGACCCATTTGTGCCTCTCTATATACAATACACAAGGTGGAAAGCTGCTCAATCAGATTGTAATGTCACTCAGGTGCTAAAAGGGGAGGGGTAATTCTGTGTAGGAAAAAGACTGTGTTCCCTAATGCACACCGAGTGAATAATATTACTATATAATAATAGTCAGATAATACGGAGATCTTAGTTGCGTATATCTGCAGATATAGGGTTAAGCCCCCAGGCCGATCGACAAGGCTTCTCCGTCACTGGGGGTCCCTAATACTAGGTATGGGCCTGGGGTGCAGGACCCCACAATGTCGGCACAGGTCGGCCACCCCAGGTCAGCACACAGGTGAAAATTAATAGGGGTTAATAAGAAGCACAGAAGTGCTATGTAAGTGATGTGATTAAAATAATATATACAAAGTGATAGGAAAAATAATAAGTGTTAATAAAGTGTTAGGGTGTGCCGACCTGCAGCAGCCCACCCATACCGACACAGGGGCCACTGCACCCCTCACCCACCCCATAATTAATTACATATATATATCTGGGTTAAATTCCCAGTGTAAGGCCACATGGTAATGGCACCTACAGCATCTGAGAGCCAGCTTACCTGGGGATACCCCTGGCTTCCCCTATGGCTCTACTAGAGTCAGCAATCCCTCCTAATGCTGACCCATTTGTGCCTCTCTATATACAATACACAAGGTGGAAAGCTGCTCAATCAGATTGTAATGTCACTCAGGTGCTAAAAGGGGAGGGGTAATTCTGTGTAGGAAAAAGACTGTGTTCCCTAATGCACACCGAGTGAATAATATTACTATATAATAATAGTCAGATAATACGGAGATCTTAGTTGCGTATATCTGCAGATATAGGGTTAAGCCCCCAGGCCGATCGACAAGGCTTCTCCGTCACTGGGGGTCCCTAATACTAGGTATGGGCCTGGGGTGCAGGACCCCACAATGTCGGCACAGGTCAGCCACCCCAGGTCAGCACACAGGTGAAAATTAATAGGGGTTAATAAGAAGCACAGAAGTGCTATGTAAGTGATGTGATTAAAATAATATATACAAAGTGATAGGAAAAATAATAAGTGTTAATAAAGTGTTAGGGTGTGCCGACCTGCAGCAGCCCACCCATACCGACACAGGGGCCACTGCACCCCTCACCCACCCCATAATTAATTACATATATATATCTGGGTTAAATTCCCAGTGTAAGGCCACATGGTAATGGCACCTACAGCATCTGAGAGCCAGCTTACCTGGGGATACCCCTGGCTTCCCCTATGGCACTACTAGAGTCAGCAATCCCTCCTAATGCTGACCCATTTGTGCCTCTCTATATACAATACACAAGGTGGAAAGCTGCTCAATCAGATTGTAATGTCACTCAGGTGCTAAAAGGGGAGGGGTAATTCTGTGTAGGAAAAAGACTGTGTTCCCTAATGCACACCGAGTGAATAATATTACTATATAATAATAGTCAGATAATACGGAGATCTTAGTTGCGTATATCTGCAGATATAGGGTTAAGCCCCCAGGCCGATCGACAAGGCTTCTCCGTCACTGGGGGTCCCTAATACTAGGTATGGGCCTGGGGTGCAGGACCCCACAATGTCGGCACAGGTCGGCCACCCCAGGTCAGCACACAGGTGAAAATTAATAGGGGTTAATAAGAAGCACAGAAGTGCTATGTAAGTGATGTGATTAAAATAATATATACAAAGTGATAGGAAAAATAATAAGTGTTAATAAAGTGTTAGGGTGTGCCGACCTGTGTCGGTATGGGTGGGCTGCTGCAGGTCGGCACACCCTAACACTTTATTAACACTTATTATTTTTCCTATCACTTTGTATATATTATTTTAATCACATCACTTACATAGCACTTCTGTGCTTCTTATTAACCCCTATTAATTTTCACCTGTGTGCTGACCTGGGGTGGCCGACCTGTGCCGACATTGTGGGGTCCTGCACCCCAGGCCCATACCTAGTATTAGGGACCCCCAGTGACGGAGAAGCCTTGTCGATCGGCCTGGGGGCTTAACCCTATATCTGCAGATATACGCAACTAAGATCTCCGTATTATCTGACTATTATTATATAGTAATATTATTCACTCGGTGTGCATTAGGGAACACAGTCTTTTTCCTACACAGAATTACCCCTCCCCTTTTAGCACCTGAGTGACATTACAATCTGATTGAGCAGCTTTCCACCTTGTGTATTGTATATAGAGAGGCACAAATGGGTCAGCATTAGGAGGGATTGCTGACTCTAGTAGTGCCATAGGGGAAGCCAGGGGTATCCCCAGGTAAGCTGGCTCTCAGATGCTGTAGGTGCCATTACCATGTGGCCTTACACTGGGAATTTAACCCAGATATATATATGTAATTAATTATGGGGTGGGTGAGGGGTGCAGTGGCCCCTGTGTCGGTATGGGTGGGCTGCTGCAGGTCGGCACACCCTAACACTTTATTAACACTTATTATTTTTCCTATCACTTTGTATATATTATTTTAATCACATCACTTACATAGCACTTCTGTGCTTCTTATTAACCCCTATTAATTTTCACCTGTGTGCTGACCTGGGGTGGCCGACCTGTGCCGACATTGTGGGGTCCTGCACCCCAGGCCCATACCTAGTATTAGGGACCCCCAGTGACGGAGAAGCCTTGTCGATCGGCCTGGGGGCTTAACCCTATATCTGCAGATATACGCAACTAAGATCTCCGTATTATCTGACTATTATTATATAGTAATATTATTCACTCGGTGTGCATTAGGGAACACAGTCTTTTTCCTACACAGAATTACCCCTCCCCTTTTAGCACCTGAGTGACATTACAATCTGATTGAGCAGCTTTCCACCTTGTGTATTGTATATAGAGAGGCACAAATGGGTCAGCATTAGGAGGGATTGCTGACTCTAGTAGTGCCATAGGGGAAGCCAGGGGTATCCCCAGGTAAGCTGGCTCTCAGATGCTGTAGGTGCCATTACCATGTGGCCTTACACTGGGAATTTAACCCAGATATATATATGTAATTAATTATGGGGTGGGTGAGGGGTGCAGTGGCCCCTGTGTCGGTATGGGTGGGCTGCTGCAGGTCGGCACACCCTAACACTTTATTAACACTTATTATTTTTCCTATCACTTTGTATATATTATTTTAATCACATCACTTACATAGCACTTCTGTGCTTCTTATTAACCCCTATTAATTTTCACCTGTGTGCTGACCTGGGGTGGCCGACCTGTGCCGACATTGTGGGGTCCTGCACCCCAGGCCCATACCTAGTATTAGGGACCCCCAGTGACGGAGAAGCCTTGTCGATCGGCCTGGGGGCTTAACCCTATATCTGCAGATATACGCAACTAAGATCTCCGTATTATCTGACTATTATTATATAGTAATATTATTCACTCGGTGTGCATTAGGGAACACAGTCTTTTTCCTACACAGAATTACCCCTCCCCTTTTAGCACCTGAGTGACATTACAATCTGATTGAGCAGCTTTCCACCTTGTGTATTGTATATAGAGAGGCACAAATGGGTCAGCATTAGGAGGGATTGCTGACTCTAGTAGTGCCATAGGGGAAGCCAGGGGTATCCCCAGGTAAGCTGGCTCTCAGATGCTGTAGGTGCCATTACCATGTGGCCTTACACTGGGAATTTAACCCAGATATATATATGTAATTAATTATGGGGTGGGTGAGGGGTGCAGTGGCCCCTGTGTCGGTATGGGTGGGCTGCTGCAGGTCGGCACACCCTAACACTTTATTAACACTTATTATTTTTCCTATCACTTTGTATATATTATTTTAATCACATCACTTACATAGCACTTCTGTGCTTCTTATTAACCCCTATTAATTTTCACCTGTGTGCTGACCTGGGGTGGCCGACCTGTGCCGACATTGTGGGGTCCTGCACCCCAGGCCCATACCTAGTATTAGGGACCCCCAGTGACGGAGAAGCCTTGTCGATCGGCCTGGGGGCTTAACCCTATATCTGCAGATATACGCAACTAAGATCTCCGTATTATCTGACTATTATTATATAGTAATATTATTCACTCGGTGTGCATTAGGGAACACAGTCTTTTTCCTACACAGAATTACCCCTCCCCTTTTAGCACCTGAGTGACATTACAATCTGATTGAGCAGCTTTCCACCTTGTGTATTGTATATAGAGAGGCACAAATGGGTCAGCATTAGGAGGGATTGCTGACTCTAGTAGTGCCATAGGGGAAGCCTGGGGTATCCCCAGGTAAGCTGGCTCTCAGATGCTGT
Source organism: Pseudophryne corroboree (assembly GCF_028390025.1). Taxonomy (NCBI): domain Eukaryota; kingdom Metazoa; phylum Chordata; class Amphibia; order Anura; family Myobatrachidae; genus Pseudophryne; species Pseudophryne corroboree. The sequence goes on along the minus strand of NC_086449.1, from coordinate 498,843,477 downwards.
AGGTGCCATTACCATGTGGCCTTACACTGGGAATTTAACCCAGATATATATATGTAATTAATTATGGGGTGGGTGAGGGGTGCAGTGGCCCCTGTGTCGGTATGGGTGGGCTGCTGCAGGTCGGCACACCCTAACACTTTATTAACACTTATTATTTTTCCTATCACTTTGTATATATTATTTTAATCACATCACTTACATAGCACTTCTGTGCTTCTTATTAACCCCTATTAATTTTCACCTGTGTGCTGACCTGGGGTGGCCGACCTGTGCCGACATTGTGGGGTCCTGCACCCCAGGCCCATACCTAGTATTAGGGACCCCCAGTGACGGAGAAGCCTTGTCGATCGGCCTGGGAGCTTAACCCTATATCTGCAGATATACGCAACTAAGATCTCCGTATTATCTGACTATTATTATATAGTAATATTATTCACTCGGTGTGCATTAGGGAACACAGTCTTTTTCCTACACAGAATTACCCCTCCCCTTTTAGCACCTGAGTGACATTACAATCTGATTGAGCAGCTTTCCACCTTGTGTATTGTATATAGAGAGGCACAAATGGGTCAGCATTAGGAGGGATTGCTGACTCTAGTAGTGCCATAGGGGAAGCCAGGGGTATCCCCAGGTAAGCTGGCTCTCAGATGCTGTAGGTGCCATTACCATGTGGCCTTACACTGGGAATTTAACCCAGATATATATATGTAATTAATTATGGGGTGGGTGAGGGGTGCAGTGGCCCCTGTGTCGGTATGGGTGGGCTGCTGCAGGTCGGCACACCCTAACACTTTATTAACACTTATTATTTTTCCTATCACTTTGTATATATTATTTTAATCACATCACTTACATAGCACTTCTGTGCTTCTTATTAACCCCTATTAATTTTCACCTGTGTGCTGACCTGGGGTGGCCGACCTGTGCCGACATTGTGGGGTCCTGCACCCCAGGCCCATACCTAGTATTAGGGACCCCCAGTGACGGAGAAGCCTTGTCGATCGGCCTGGGGGCTTAACCCTATATCTGCAGATATACGCAACTAAGATCTCCGTATTATCTGACTATTATTATATAGTAATATTATTCACTCGGTGTGCATTAGGGAACACAGTCTTTTTCCTACACAGAATTACCCCTCCCCTTTTAGCACCTGAGTGACATTACAATCTGATTGAGCAGCTTTCCACCTTGTGTATTGTATATAGAGAGGCACAAATGGGTCAGCATTAGGAGGGATTGCTGACTCTAGTAGTGCCATAGGGGAAGCCAGGGGTATCCCCAGGTAAGCTGGCTCTCAGATGCTGTAGGTGCCATTACCATGTGGCCTTACACTGGGAATTTAACCCAGATATATATATGTAATTAATTATGGGGTGGGTGAGGGGTGCAGTGGCCCCTGTGTCGGTATGGGTGGGCTGCTGCAGGTCGGCACACCCTAACACTTTATTAACACTTATTATTTTTCCTATCACTTTGTATATATTATTTTAATCACATCACTTACATAGCACTTCTGTGCATCTTATTAACCCCTATTAATTTTCACCTGTGTGCTGACCTGGGGTGGCCGACCTGTGCCGACATTGTGGGGTCCTGCACCCCAGGCCCATACCTAGTATTAGGGACCCCCAGTGACGGAGAAGCCTTGTCGATCGGCCTGGGGACTTAACCCTATATCTGCAGATATACGCAACTAAGATCTCCGTATTATCTGACTATTATTATATAGTAATATTATTCACTCGGTGTGCATTAGGGAACACAGTCTTTTTCCTACACAGAATTACCCCTCCCCTTTTAGCACCTGAGTGACATTACAATCTGATTGAGCAGCTTTCCACCTTGTGTATTGTATATAGAGAGGCACAAATGGGTCAGCATTAGGAGGGATTGCTGACTCTAGTAGTGCCATAGGGGAAGCCAGGGGTATCCCCAGGTAAGCTGGCTCTCAGATGCTGTAGGTGCCATTACCATGTGGCCTTACACTGGGAATTTAACCCAGATATATATATGTAATTAATTATGGGGTGGGTGAGGGGTGCAGTGGCCCCTGTGTCGGTATGGGTGGGCTGCTGCAGGTCGGCACACCCTAACACTTTATTAACACTTATTATTTTTCCTATCACTTTGTATATATTATTTTAATCACATCACTTACATAGCACTTCTGTGCTTCTTATTAACCCCTATTAATTTTCACCTGTGTGCTGACCTGGGGTGGCCGACCTGTGCCGACATTGTGGGGTCCTGCACCCCAGGCCCATACCTAGTATTAGGGACCCCCAGTGACGGAGAAGCCTTGTCGATCGGCCTGGGGGCTTAACCCTATATCTGCAGATATACGCAACTAAGATCTCCGTATTATCTGACTATTATTATATAGTAATATTATTCACTCGGTGTGCATTAGGGAACACAGTCTTTTTCCTACACAGAATTACCCCTCCCCTTTTAGCACCTGAGTGACATTACAATCTGATTGAGCAGCTTTCCACCTTGTGTATTGTATATAGAGAGGCACAAATGGGTCAGCATTAGGAGGGATTGCTGACTCTAGTAGTGCCATAGGGGAAGCCTGGGGTATCCCCAGGTAAGCTGGCTCTCAGATGCTGTAGGTGCCATTACCATGTGGCCTTACACTGGGAATTTAACCCAGATATATATATGTAATTAATTATGGGGTGGGTGAGGGGTGCAGTGGCCCCTGTGTCGGTATGGGTGGGCTGCTGCAGGTCGGCACACCCTAACACTTTATTAACACTTATTATTTTTCCTATCACTTTGTATATATTATTTTAATCACATCACTTACATAGCACTTCTGTGCTTCTTATTAACCCCTATTAATTTTCACCTGTGTGCTGACCTGGGGTGGCCGACCTGTGCCGACATTGTGGGGTCCTGCACCCCAGGCCCATACCTAGTATTAGGGACCCCCAGTGACGGAGAAGCCTTGTCGATCGGCCTGGGGGCTTAACCCTATATCTGCAGATATACGCAACTAAGATCTCCGTATTATCTGACTATTATTATATAGTAATATTATTCACTCGGTGTGCATTAGGGAACACAGTCTTTTTCCTACACAGAATTACCCCTCCCCTTTTAGCACCTGAGTGACATTACAATCTGATTGAGCAGCTTTCCACCTTGTGTATTGTATATAGAGAGGCACAAATGGGTCAGCATTAGGAGGGATTGCTGACTCTAGTAGTGCCATAGGGGAAGCCAGGGGTATCCCCAGGTAAGCTGGCTCTCAGATGCTGTAGGTGCCATTACCATGTGGCCTTACACTGGGAATTTAACCCAGATATATATATGTAATTAATTATGGGGTGGGTGAGGGGTGCAGTGGCCCCTGTGTCGGTATGGGTGGGCTGCTGCAGGTCGGCACACCCTAACACTTTATTAACACTTATTATTTTTCCTATCACTTTGTATATATTATTTTAATCACATCACTTACATAGCACTTCTGTGCTTCTTATTAACCCCTATTAATTTTCACCTGTGTGCTGACCTGGGGTGGCCGACCTGTGCCGACATTGTGGGGTCCTGCACCCCAGGCCCATACCTAGTATTAGGGACCCCCAGTGACGGAGAAGCCTTGTCGATCGGCCTGGGGGCTTAACCCTATATCTGCAGATATACGCAACTAAGATCTCCGTATTATCTGACTATTATTATATAGTAATATTATTCACTCGGTGTGCATTAGGGAACACAGTCTTTTTCCTACACAGAATTACCCCTCCCCTTTTAGCACCTGAGTGACATTACAATCTGATTGAGCAGCTTTCCACCTTGTGTATTGTATATAGAGAGGCACAAATGGGTCAGCATTAGGAGGGATTGCTGACTCTAGTAGTGCCATAGGGGAAGCCAGGGGTATCCCCAGGTAAGCTGGCTCTCAGATGCTGTAGGTGCCATTACCATGTGGCCTTACACTGGGAATTTAACCCAGATATATATATGTAATTAATTATGGGGTGGGTGAGGGGTGCAGTGGCCCCTGTGTCGGTATGGGTGGGCTGCTGCAGGTCGGCACACCCTAACACTTTATTAACACTTATTATTTTTCCTATCACTTTGTATATATTATTTTAATCACATCACTTACATAGCACTTCTGTGCTTCTTATTAACCCCTATTAATTTTCACCTGTGTGCTGACCTGGGGTGGCCGACCTGTGCCGACATTGTGGGGTCCTGCACCCCAGGCCCATACCTAGTATTAGGGACCCCCAGTGACGGAGAAGCCTTGTCGATCGGCCTGGGGGCTTAACCCTATATCTGCAGATATACGCAACTAAGATCTCCGTATTATCTGACTATTATTATATAGTAATATTATTCACTCGGTGTGCATTAGGGAACACAGTCTTTTTCCTACACAGAATTACCCCTCCCCTTTTAGCACCTGAGTGACATTACAATCTGATTGAGCAGCTTTCCACCTTGTGTATTGTATATAGAGAGGCACAAATGGGTCAGCATTAGGAGGGATTGCTGACTCTAGTAGTGCCATAGGGGAAGCCAGGGGTATCCCCAGGTAAGCTGGCTCTCAGATGCTGTAGGTGCCATTACCATGTGGCCTTACACTGGGAATTTAACCCAGATATATATATGTAATTAATTATGGGGTGGGTGAGGGGTGCAGTGGCCCCTGTGTCGGTATGGGTGGGCTGCTGCAGGTCGGCACACCCTAACACTTTATTAACACTTATTATTTTTCCTATCACTTTGTATATATTATTTTAATCACATCACTTACATAGCACTTCTGTGCTTCTTATTAACCCCTATTAATTTTCACCTGTGTGCTGACCTGGGGTGGCCGACCTGTGCCGACATTGTGGGGTCCTGCACCCCAGGCCCATACCTAGTATTAGGGACCCCCAGTGACGGAGAAGCCTTGTCGATCGGCCTGGGGGCTTAACCCTATATCTGCAGATATACGCAACTAAGATCTCCGTATTATCTGACTATTATTATATAGTAATATTATTCACTCGGTGTGCATTAGGGAACACAGTCTTTTTCCTACACAGAATTACCCCTCCCCTTTTAGCACCTGAGTGACATTACAATCTGATTGAGCAGCTTTCCACCTTGTGTACTGGACGTGAAGAGCATGCGCCTTCCACCATTTGCACGCCCCCTGCAAGTGCTGGAAGGAGCACCCGCAGTCCAGTTCCTGATAGTCAGATTGAAGATGTCAGTGTTGAAGTACACCAGGATGAGGAGGATATGGGTGTTGCTGGCGCTGGGGAGGAAATTGACCAGGAGGATTCTGATGGTGAGGTGGTTTGTTTAAGTCAGGCACCCGGGGAGACACCTGTTGTCCGTGGGAGGAATATGGCCGTTGACATGCCAGGTGAAAATACCAAAAAAATCAGCTCTTCGGTGTGGAGGTATTTCACCAGAAATGCGGACAACAGGTGTCAAGCCGTGTGTTCCCTTTGTCAAGCTGTAATAAGTAGGGGTAAGGACGTTAACCACCTCGGAACATCCTCCCTTATACGTCACCTGCAGCGCATTCATAATAAGTCAGTGACAAGTTCAAAAACTTTGGGTGACAGCGGAAGCAGTCCACTGACCAGTAAATCCCTTCCTCTTGTAACCAAGCTCACGCAAACCACCCCACCAACTCCCTCAGTGTCAATTTCCTCCTTCCCCAGGAATGCCAATAGTCCTGCAGGCCATGTCACTGGCAATTCTGACGAGTCCTCTCCTGCCTGGGATTCCTCCGATGCATCCTTGCGTGTAACGCCTACTGCTGCTGGCGCTGCTGTTGTTGCCGCTGGGAGTCGATGGTCATCCCAGAGGGGAAGTCGTAAGCCCACTTGTACTACTTCCAGTAAGCAATTGACTGTTCAACAGTCCTTTGCGAGGAAGATGAAATATCACAGCAGTCATCCTACTGCAAAGCGGATAACTGAGGCCTTGGCATCCTGGGTGGTGAGAAACGTGGTTCCGGTATCCATCATTACTGCAGAGCCAACTAGAGACTTGTTGGAGGTACTGTGTCCCCGGTACCAAATACCATCTAGGTTCCATTTCTCTAGGCAGGCGATACCGAAAATGTACACAGACCTCAGAAAAAGAGTCACCAGTGTCCTAAAAAATGCAGCTGTACCCAATGTCCACTTAACCACGGACATGTGGACAAGTGGAGCAGGGCAGGGTCAGGACTATATGACTGTGACAGCCCACTGGGTAGATGTATGGACTCCCGCCGCAAGAACAGCAGCGGCGGCACCAGTAGCAGCATCTCGCAAACGCCAACTCTTTCCTAGGCAGGCTACGCTTTGTATCACCGCTTTCCAGAATACGCACACAGCTGAAAACCTCTTACGGCAACTGAGGAAGATCATCGCGGAATGGCTTACCCCAATTGGACTCTCCTGTGGATTTGTGGCATCGGACAACGCCAGCAATATTGTGTGTGCATTAAATATGGGCAAATTCCAGCACGTCCCATGTTTTGCACATACCTTGAATTTGGTGGTGCAGAATTTTTTAAAAAACGACAGGGGCGTGCAAGAGATGCTGTCGGTGGCCAGAAAAATTGCGGGACACTTTCGGCGTACAGGCACCACGTACAGAAGACTGGAGCACCACCAAAAACTACTGAACCTGCCCTGCCATCATCTGAAGCAAGAAGTGGTAACGAGGTGGAATTCAACCCTCTATATGCTTCAGAGGTTGGAGGAGCAGCAAAAGGCCATTCAAGCCTATACAATTGAGCACGATATAGTAGGTGGAATGCACCTGTCTCAAGTGCAGTGGAGAATGATTTCAACGTTGTGCAAGGTTCTGATGCCCTTTGAACTTGCCACACGTGAAGTCAGTTCAGACACTGCCAGCCTGAGTCAGGTCATTCCCCTCATCAGGCTTTTGCAGAAGAAGCTGGAGGCATTGAAGAAGGAGCTAAAAGGGAGCGATTCCGCTAGGCATGTGGGACTTGTGGATGCAGCCCTTAATTCGCTTAACAAGGATTCACGGGTGGTCAATCTGTTGAAATCAGAGCACTACATTTTGGCCACCGTGCTCGATCCTAGATTTAAAGCCTACCTTGGATCTCTCTTTCCGGCAGACACAGGTCTGCTGGGGTTGAAAGACCTGCTGGTGACAAAATTGTCAAGTCAAGCGGAACGCGACCTGTCAACATCTCCTCCTTCACATTCTCCCGCAACTGGGGGTGCGAGGAAAAGGCTCAGAATTCCGAGCCCACCCGCTGGCGGTGATGCAGGGCAGTCTGGAGCGACTGCTGATGCTGACATCTGGTCCGGACTGAAGGACCTGACAACGATTACGGACATGTCGTCTACTGTCACTGCATATGATTCTCTCAACATTGATAGAATGGTGGAGGATTATATGAGTGACCGCATCCAAGTAGGCACGTCACACAGTCCGTACTTATACTGGCAGGAAAAAGAGGCAATTTGGAGGCCCTTGCACAAACTGGCTTTATTCTACCTAAGTTGCCCTCCCACAAGTGTGTACTCCGAAAGAGTGTTTAGTGCCGCCGCTCACCTTGTCAGCAATCGGCGTACGAGGTTACATCCAGAAAATGTGGAGAAGATGATGTTCATTAAAATGAATTATAATCAATTCCTCCGCGGAGACATTGACCAGCAGCAATTGCCTCCACAAAGTACACAGGGAGCTGAGATGGTGGATTCCAGTGGGGACGAATTGATAATCTGTGAGGAGGGGGATGTACACGGTGATATATCGGAGGGTGAAGATGAGGTGGACATCTTGCCTCTGTAGAGCCAGTTTGTGCAAGGAGAGATTAATTGCTTCTTTTTTGGGGGGGGTCCAAACCAACCCGTCATATCAGTCACAGTCGTGTGGCAGACCCTGTCACTGAAATGATGGGTTGGTTAAAGTGTGCATGTCCTGTTTTGTTTATACAACATAAGGGTGGGTGGGAGGGCCCAAGGACAATTCCATCTTGCACCTCTTTTTTCTTTTCTTTTTCTTTGCATCATGTGCTGATTGGGGAGAGTTTTTTGGAAGGGACATCCTGCGTGACACTGCAGTGCCACTCCTAGATGGGCCCGGTGTTTGTGTCGGCCACTAGGGTCGCTAATCTTACTCACACAGTCAGCTACCTCATTGCGCCTCTTTTTTTCTTTGCGTCATGTGCTGTTTGGGGAGGGTTTTTTGGAAGGGACATCCTGCGTGACACTGCAGTGCCACTCCTAGATGGGCCCGGTGTTTGTGTCGGCCACTAGGGTCGCTAATCTTACTCACACAGTCAGCTACCTCATTGCGCCTCTTTTTTTCTTTGCGTCATGTGCTGTTTGGGGAGGGTTTTTTGGAAGGGACATCCTGCGTGACACTGCAGTGCCACTCCTAGATGGGCCCGGTGTTTGTGTCGGCCACTAGGGTCGCTAATCTTACTCACACAGCTACCTCATTGCGCCTCTTTTTTTCTTTGCGTCATGTGCTGTTTGGGGAGGGTTTTTTGGAAGGGCCATCCTGCGTGACACTGCAGTGCCACTCCTAGATGGGCCCGGTGTTTGTGTCGGCCACTAGGGTCGCTAATCTTACTCACACAGCTACCTCATTGCGCCTCTTTTTTTCTTTGCGTCATGTGCTGTTTGGGGAGGGTTTTTTGGAAGGGACATCCTGCGTGACACTGCAGTGCCACTCCTAGATGGGCCCGGTGTTTGTGTCGGCCACTAGGGTCGCTTATCTTACTCACACAGCGACCTCGGTGCAAATTTTAGGACTAAAAATAATATTGTGAGGTATTCAGAATAGACTGAAAATGAGTGTAAATTATGGTTTTTGAGGTTAATAATACTTTGGGATCAAAATGACCCCCAAATTCTATGATTTAAGCTGTTTTTTAGTGTTTTTTGAAAAAAACACCCGAATCCAAAACACACCCGAATCCGACAAAAAAAATTCGGTGAGGTTTTGCCAAAACGCGTTCGAACCCAAAACACGGCCGCGGAACCGAACCCAAAACCAAAACACAAAACCCGAAAAATTTCAGGCGCTCATCTCTACTGCTAATGACCATCATTGAAAACATCTAACAATGAGAATGTCATTGTTTACGTTAAACATTAATGAGTATGCAGTTCATAACACTGTGCCAAACAAGTGACAGTAGCTTGGGGGGATAATAAATGTCTTAACACTACTAAATGTTATATTCCACGATCATGACGGCGACTCAGATATTTTAAGCAAAATAGCTTCTTTCCACTGGCATATAATGTATAGCTTTGTTATTGTACTATTCATGGTCGTTTGCATGAAAATTTCCATTTTCTTATTAGCCCTGATGTTGTAATCAGTTTATCTCACTGACCTTCAACATAATGCACTGAAAGGGAACTTTAATATACAATTATGTTAATGTTACTTCTACATTTTCTTATTCTTTATGTAAATTGAAATATATGCAAATATTCAATTGCATTGTCATTAGCTGATGCAAATGATGGCTTCTGCTTTATAAATGGATGCTATGCTCACATACGCCTTGTAGTGTAGTACAGTAGGGAAGCACTATACACAGTACACTATTTATAACAGCATTTATACTTTTAAATACATTTTCTGTAAAACATGATCTTGCACTGTTCTTATTCTTCTTTGATTATATTCTGATTATAGATCAAAGGGTCGACAGTAAGAAGGTCGAAAATGTATAGGGTGATACAGAAACGGACTGGGGTCCAAATTCGGCCCTAGCATGTGCGTGCATGCGTGCTCCGAGTACGGGGGCGCGCGCAGGCACAAAAGTTGGGGGCGTGCTGCGAGTCAGAGGGGTGGGGACTCGTGGCTTGCCCCCGTTTCCATGGAGATGGATGGGGCGCAGACCAGCACACGGGGGCGTGCTGCAAGTGATGAGGGCGTGGATTAGTGGCACGCCTCCATTTCTATGTAGACGAGAGGGAAGGTAGGGGAGCGGCCAGAGCAGAGAGCCAGAGGCTGCGCTGCGCATGGCCTTCCCAGCTCTCTGCCTGACAGGAAAGTCCCACAAGCCCATCGGCCCTCCTGGCATTAACCAGAAGCGCCAGTTGGGCAGTCCGGCCCTGGGGTGATACCAAATGGTCGATATGGACAAGGTTGACATAGTCAAAAAGGTCAAAGGGGTCGACATGGAAATGGGCAACACGTGAAAAGGTTGACATGGCTTTTTAATGTTTTTTGGTGTCAAAATGTTACTTCCAACACTTGGACTCCCAATTAGTGCATCGTGCCCCCTCACATGACTCTCTTTGCTTGCCATACTTTGGAAAGATTACTATTCCCACTTGTAGTCTACGTGGATGGTAAAGTATGAAAAAATCCTGAAAATGAAAACAAAATTTTAAAAAACTCATGTCGACCATTTGAGGATGTTGACATTTTGAGCATGACGACCATCTGGTGTCAACCTATTGATTGTAGACCGTTTACTGTCATCCTATCATCCAGATACCTTGTATTCTTGTATATTGGAATTTGAATTAGAATGCAGAATTGCTTATTCTGTTGCCTTAAAAGGCAATGAACCTCATGTTTGATGACTACTGTTGCCAAGGAGTGACAAACACATATGGTCGACATGGGTAGTGACACAATTCATATATTATAAAAGAGCATGATCTGAAGTTGCATGTAATGCAGTCCCAATTCTGATGTCTAGAGAGATCATAATTCCTATGAGACTATTTTGTAGGCCTATATTTTGAGTCATAAACATCTATGTGATCACACTGCAACCAAGCCTCTATCCATGTGAGCAGCCATCATCACTAACACTGGCACTTACACACACTAGGTGCAGAGGATACAGCTGAAATTGGCATGCACTGCACATATGCATGACTCAGTAGTCACTTAGGTCCCAACGCTTGCTACACAGAACATTTCTATTGCATGCAAACACACTGTTGCCACACATTAACACTCATTCTGCTATCACAGAGAAAATATAGATGCATATGTATCCGTTGAAGGAGAAGGGCTCACCATTGCCCTGTGCCTGCCCCACTCCGTACATCATATGAGGACATGAAGCTTCCAATAGGAGAAAGTGTAGAAATGCTATAAAAAATAAAAAAAACTCTCTGAAATGGTGCAGGTGCAAGTATGATACCAGGGAGGGAGTGACCCAAAAATTGTGGTAATGATGATGCTTTGGTTAGGAAGTACAGCACAATGTATAGATAACCTTATAGTAGAGCATAGGCAGTCCTGAGGTCGGTACACTTTCTGGCAAATATAATAACTGACAGGAGCTGATGGAAAAATCATTGTCTGTTTTGTGTCAGAGAATTGTATACAAATAGGTAATCCATGGAAAATCACACTAATCATTGTCAGGGGTAAAGCAGATTTTAGTAGACTAATTAACAGGTAAGGGCAGAGTGAAAACAAAGTCTAAGTCAGATGTTAAAGTGGGCCGGAACAGGGTGGAACTGTGTTCCGTCAGTTCTAATTGTAAATGGAACCAGTTGTTATTGGCTGGTGGTTTGCTATTGGTGATTGTCGCGCAATCGGCGCCAGATTCAAATAGCAGCCCCTTCTTTTGATTGGAAGTCAGTCAGCAAGCCTGTATTGGCTCACAGTTGGTGCTAATTGTAGGGGGGGTTCAGGGGGCGAGATAGGGGATTGAGAGGTGAAGGGGATGAGATATAAATATACAGTATATATTGTGTATATACAGTATATATATATATATATATATATATATATATATACATACATTTACCACCAGCAGTGTAGGTCCACCTACTAAATTTGTATTACAGCCTCTTGAATTGATTCCAAGTAATGAACATTTCATGTATGAGGGTGATAATTTTGTGCAGATTGTGGGAACCACAATGAGATCAAATTTAGCACCCGCATACTGTATGCGAATTTATGCTTGCATGAATATGAGGATTATTTATTACGAGAGATTCATAAATGCCATTTTTATTTAGAAGACATTGAAGATATTCTTAATGAGTGAATGAATTGAAGCAGTTGGATTGCACTATCCGCCTCATTTGTAAATCGAGCCAAGTGTCCCTTGTCTGATGTGACTGTGAAGATGATGTGATGTGACTGTGTCTGTGAAGGTACCAGGCTGGGTACAGCTTTATTCTGAAAAGAAACTGATAGAAATACTATTTTTTTGCTACCAGATACCATCCATGGCCACTCAGACAGTGTGACTATCTCTCATTTTATAAATGTTTTTGGGCAATTCAAATCGAATTACAACAGAACAAAATATATTAGTTATGAAGGAATGGTGTTTGAGCAGGGGAAACTCTAAAAGGACTGTGGAGGGTTGCCACACTATAACAAGAGCTAAATTAAACGTAGAAAAAGGAATAAGAGAGATCAGGTTGTATCTCAGTATGATAAGCTGTTGCCAAGGACACTATCCAGCATACACGAGGTGTGGCTATTAAATAATGAGACTGATGCTATAATTTATATTTAATTAAATTAGGTATATTTTCCCCTTCTATGTGCTCCCCTTCTGTATCCCCACACCGTTGCATTCTTATTTTCCATTGGTCAAAGCCATGCTGTAGCTCATTATCTGTCAGCTGTCTCAGCAGGGCCATCATTTTTTCTTTACCTCAGTAACTGATACAAAATGGGATCCCTTCAGTACAGATTTTACTTTAGGGAATAGAAAGAAGTCACACTGTGCGAGGTCTTGTGAAAAAAGAAGGGCGTTCTAGCACTGCAATCTGTTTTTCTGCCAAAAACTGCATCACAGAGAAAGTTGTGTGGACTGGTCCTGATGGAGGATGAAACCATTTATCCACAACTCTGGTCATTTCTTTCTTCTGATTCTTTCCTGAAATTTTTTTAGAACATTTCTGTAGTAATGTTGATACACAAATTTACTAATTCTCTTTCGATTTTCTTTCTGTTTGGCAGTGAGATGCCTTAGAACCATTTTAGCACAAACTTTTGTCATGTCAAGATCTTAATGCAAGACTTGCTTAACAGTTTTCTATGTTTACCATTTCTACTATCATTTTGAGTCGATGGTCAATTTGAACTATTTTCTTATTTTTTTCCACATTTTCATCTGTTTTTGTTGGTAAGGCCTTCTGAGATGTTCATCACCTCCGGCATCCACACAACTGTCACTGAATCTTTTGTGCTACTCAAACACACGTTTTGTTCAATTAACAGTAACTACATTTTTTTGCGATGCCCAGGAAAAAACCCAACTTCTTTGAATACTGTATGACAGCAAACTATCTGCGTGATAGGGGTGAAACTTCCAAAACCATTTTGGGATAGTCCAAGGTCAATGTTCACTTCACGTTTACTCAGTATGGTTACATTTTTACAAGTACAGTCCTGTTATTTTACAGAAATACCTCATGCATTGACAAGTGAATTTTGGATCAGATGCTGTCACAGAATGAGCAAGTCTGCGATCCAAATCAGGACCCTTGGGTTCTGCTGATGTAGGTACAAAAGTGATGTGAGGAGGATGTAATCTGGGCATGCTCATGGAGTGTTAGAATGAGGCTTGATGTTACTTTGACTCATATGTTTTTACAGGTGATTAGGCACACTAGTGACAGGTAGGAACCACAGACTGGTGATATGCAAGGACACTGAAATGGAACCAAAAGCCATCAGGGTGACGTCTCTCCTAACGATTGGAGAGGTCAGTCAGGCCAGAGACCCATTCCAGAAACAAGGCAACCCCTGGAACTCAATGCAGCATAGTACTGGCAGCATGAACAAGAGATGGTTATACCAAGATGTACTCGGGCGCTTAAGACATGAGATGTCTTACTTAGCAGCTGCCTCTAAAAACTGGAAATATACATGAAAAACAGCAAAAACAAAAAGGAGGCTGCGCTAGGATGTAACAACAGAATGAACAATGTTCAAGAGCGATTTAAATTACTCTAATTGTACAATTTATTACTGCAAAAATGTATGTATAAAAAATAATAAAACATAAAATTGCATACATATCACATATAATTAAAAGTATGAATTCATACACATATGTTAAAATATTATTACCCAATAGGTAGGTCAGGTACTGAGTATTATGTGGCTGAAGGAGTCCATTCCGATATTATTCCCCTGTGTCAAAAGAACTTTGTCCAAGCAGCAATAACCCTGTATATAAGTGAGAGTCCAGTGGGAGGTAGGGCAGTTCACCGTTAAAGGAAATTGTGCTCCATTATCCTTGTTGGACGAGCTCCTCATGCATTACGGAACAGATAGTCCTCCTGTTAGTAGATAACTGGTGGATTCCTCTCCAAGGCTTGGCCAATAGCTGTAAATACTCAGGGGATGGTCCGGTTCTCTACTCCTATCTTCCTGACTGTTGTATGAATGATACCTGATGCGTTTCGCTGCACTCAGCTTGCAGCTTTTTCAAAGGTCTTATGTAACGTGGAAAAAGCTTGAGAAAGCTATATCCCTGGTACTGCTCTGTCACAAGACCTGGTCCCGGAATTTGGACGAGTAACTTAGAACAGAGGAACAATCCAGGTAAAACAGTACTGAACACCGGAGTGCATAGACTGTAACCTGATCATGTACTCCAGCCCTGGACCCTGTACACTAAACTGCCAGCCTAGGACAACAGCACACACTGGGAAATCAATAATAGTCAGCTAGAAAGTGCCATAACCGGAGTGAACCACAAACTATAGGTAATACTTGCAAATGCAGTCCATGAAAGTATCTGGTACAATGCAGAGTGGAATCCAAAAGAATGGTTAGTGGTTAGTACAGCAGCAGATGAGATGAACTCCAGGTACTCTGGTTGGACTGGAAATGGATTATTAGAAGCAAGTATATGTGCAGTGTGGAAGATGCAGCACTGATAGATGTTACACAGAGGTAATGAAGTTCAGTGAAAGCTGACTGATGAAGGATATGCATATATACTGAAGACACTTGCTGAAGCAAGATATGCAGATATAGTGAAGATGATTGCTGGCACAGGATATGCAGATATACTGAAGACACTTGCTGAAGCAGAATATGCAGATATACTAAAGATGATTGCTGGTACAGGATATACAGATATACTGAAGACACTTGTTACAGCAGGATATGCAGATATATTGGAGTTGCTTGCAGGTGCAGGAAATCAGGATAACTGGAGATGTAGCAGCGCAAAGAATCCAAATATGAAAAGAGACTGGAGATACTTAAACAGGTACAGGAGATGTAGATAGCCTGGAGATGTAGGCAGATTCAGGGAATCCGGATATGCTGGAAATGTAGCAGCACTGATCAGTACACATGGTAGTAGGAGACAGCTCTGAGCAGGATACTAGGAATTGGTGATGGCAGCGCTGTACAGGGAACATGGAAGGATGAGCTGAAGGTAGGAACATACTGACACTGAAGAGGGACAGTGTTATAGCCCTAAAAGCATTCAGGTAAAAAAGACCTGTGATCAGGAACTATCCCAGAGGGAAGGTGTTGCTCTGATCTGGTTTGCTGGGAGTCTCAAGATTAAATAAGAACAGGAAGAAGTCCATTGGTGGATTAAGTCAGATGACCGCTGCAGCATTGAGGTCTGCTGAATGAACCACATGACAGACTCCAAGATGGCTACAGAGAGCATGCAGGATGTTTAAAGGTTAATAACTGATCAGGATTTCAGATCACTGCTGTAGACACAGGAGTGTAATTATCAGCAACTTGTGCAATTAGTAGCTGAAGCCTGGGAATCACAGGTGCACAAGAAAATTAATGAAACAGCACAGAGTCAGAACAAAGTAACGATGAGGTTGGAGACTTGCAGAGTAAGTTGATATGACAGTGCTGGGTTTGGTAAGTAATGCTAAGGCCCTGATTCATGACATGTGTGTATTGAATGCATACCATTAGCAATATTAAATGTTTTAGTATAATTTGCTGGTTGCAGGGGACTGTGAAACCAGAAGTGAAGTAATTTGCATTCCAGGCTGGAATATGGAAGTGTTTTTTTTTTTTTGCGTCATTCAGTATTTGATTCATCTAGTATTTAAGGAGCCAAGGGTGCAGGGTGAGTTTGGTGCCATTTTGGGTGGTCTGTTACTGTGCCACTTGAAAAAGGCCCTAAGGAGATTGAAACCTTAAGATCAACTGCTATCATGTAAGGAATAAAAGAGACTTTTCTATATCTGCATGAAAATCTGGTAAAGACTCTTGCAAGGTTGCTGTGGGTGACACCCCAGTTGCTGCTCCTGACCTGCTGTGAGTGCAGATTCACTTGGTGTATATATATATATATATATATATATATATATGTGTGTGTGTGTGTAAATGAAGTTGCGCATTCACTGAAAAGTCTTGTCATACCCTCAGCAAGGGGTTAAAAAGTCCAAATAGATGTATGGTGCAGCTCTCCTCCCTTAAGAGCCAACCTTAACTCCTCAGGCACATAGAAAGAAGAAATGGAGGGCACACAGGTGAGTATAATTGATAAAAGATTTTTACTTAAAAGTAACAACTCACATACATTTCAGTATCAGGTCACCCGCTTAGTTGTAAAGAAATGTCTGGCCTCCGGATTGCCAGGCACCTCACTCAATGCCGCTGACGGATAACCACTACCACGGACAGTCTCTTCACAGCAGCACAAACTGGATTCCGGCCGGGGACGCCCGCCGAACTCCGGTCAGCACGTCACAGATCCCAATGCATTTCCAGAAAGCCAGTAGTCTGTTGGCAGGTGAACTTTAAACCAGTTTGTCAATTGTTGATCAGGTGTGCAATTGCCGCATCAGTATAAATTGTCCATACACGGAGGCTAGCCATACCCCCTTACAAAGTCTTATGACGAAATGCGTTGGTTGTGGCCAAGAGGATCCGTGACGTGCTGACCGGAGTTCGGCGGGCATCCCCGGCTGGAATCCAGTTTATGCTGCTGTGAAGAGATTGTCCGCAGTAGTGGTTATCCATCAGCGGCATTGAGTGAGGTGCCTGGCAATCCGGATGCCAGACATCTCTTTACAACTAAGCGGGTGACCTGATACTGAAATGTATGTGAGTTGTTACTTTTGAGTAAAAATCTTTTATCAATTATACTCACCTGTGCGCCCGCCATTTCTTATATATATATATATATATATATATATATATGTATAGCGTTATTAACTTCATTGTTTTAGTGCTTTGTTGCGCTTTATTCAGAAGCAGCAAAGCATAACAACTACTGCAAACACTCACCCCTAAATACCCCACACACCATGCTTGATAGGCCTTCATGTGAGTATGTATATATTGTAAAATGGGTACAGGAAATAAAGACTCGGTACACAGGTTTTCCGGTAAAACACAGTGTCTTTACTGTCATCAGACACTGTACATAGCATACGCAGGTTTGGTACTGGAAACACAGGTATAAACAGAAATTAAGCACAAAATCATAAAAAGTCCTAGCACTCGAGCTCAGCAATCAGTCCTCTGCAATGGTTTGCAGCCACCATCCGACATGCTCTCCTGGCACTGCCAACATCCACAGTCCCTGGCACTACAAACTGCAACCTACTCGTTGGCCTCTAACAGGCATTAGTGCAACGTGCCATCGGTGTATAAGAGTTTTAAACCCCTCTTCTGCTTGTGACTTCCTGCTAGCTCTGGGTGAGCTGGAAGACCCGTAAATTCTATTCTTCCACCTTCAGCTGTGCAACCCATAAAACCCGGAGTTCCACACTTCTACTTCAGGTGCAGAATGTGCAGGTCTTCTTTTTCCTCTCCCTTGGAGGGAGCTGATCCCACAGAAATGTATGCAATTGTGGTGAGATACAAGCCCACTCACCACAATATATATATTTGAGATAAATTCTACAATAGTAAAGAAATAATATAATACAATATATTAGAGTTCTTGCTAACTACCACATACATTATTAACATAAGCATCCAGATATTAGACTGCTAGTATCTCATCAAACCTACATTCCAATACTCATTCTTATAACAGTCATTAAGAAATGTATCCAAAAATATATTTTTGGCTGAACATTATTATTATTATTATTATTATTATTATCCTTTATATGACACCACATGGGATCCGCTGCTCCCAATTACAGAGAAAACAAACAGCAAAACATGAAGAGAGTGACTTACAATATAGTACAAGTACAGGGTATATAAATATAGCTGCGTCAGTAAACAGCACTGAAATAAGTATCAGGGTCTGAAAACTGCGGGATTTGGTGCCATCAAAAGGAGTATTGAAAAGAAGATAGGTTAAGTAAGAGATGTAAAAGCACATGAGGGAAGAGGATCCTGCTCGTGAAAGCTTACATTCTAAATGATGCTAAGAATATACATTTTGCTCTATGTTAGATTACAAAGTTTATTAAAATTGTTTGGTTTCCTTGGAAGCAGCAGTGATAGCGCTATTTGGTGATGTAGCAGGAGGCAGCTATTACAAGCAGACGCCTTCTGCTACAGTAGTGATCCAAGCTGCATCCTAGGATGCAGCATCAGATCACTGACACACCATCGTGCGGCTTATGGCACCTATGGTGCTGTGAAAGACATCCGTTGCAGAGGCCAGGAAATCTCCACCCAAGGACAGAGATTCCTGACCTTATCCCTCCCCCTAAACAGAGGTGACACCCTCATGTTTACAAATGGAGGTCATCACCTCTCCCTCCCTGCCCCATAACAGAATCAGACTGTCAATCAATGGATCCTGAGCATGCGTAGTGTACTGAATATTGGTACTTTGTGGCCTAATGACCGTACCTGAATGAATCTACATTTTTTTTCTGTGTGGAACTACAAGTTTCAGCATGCTAGCACCTCAGCTAGGATTAACACCCCACTCACCTACCCAGTTCTATGCTAATCCAAGTATGGAATTAGCATGGATCTCTGGCATTTACAGACCGCATATTGGAAAAGGCACTATGATGGTAAGTCCTGAGTAAATGTATAGAATTTATCAGTTTTCGGGAAGAATTCAAGGCTCAGGGTCCCCTGGAGTTGGTGTGCCCTGGCTGCTTTGGGACATCACATTGTAATACTTAATTCAGCACTTATTTTTATCACCTAAGTATTTGCACTTTTTAACATACTAATTATTACCTCACCCATGTAACACTTTTAACACATAGCTTATGCTTTAAACTTATTAACACGTACTAACACTTTTACCTCTCATTAGTGTGGTGCCTTTGGACGGTTGGACTGGGCTCACTTGGAGGAGTCATGTGCCCTGGACTTGAACCTTAATGTTAGGGATGCACTAGATAAGGTTACCTGGTTGTCGGTTGGTGAGCCAATATTTTTTGGCTAAAAATTATGCTAAGAACCTCTATTTTGCTCTATGTTAGATTAGAGTTTAGTAAAATTATTCTGATTAGCAATGATTAGTATTATAGAGTGTGCATCTGTAACACTTTTGCTTCTGTGTGAAACTACAAATCTCAGCATGATAGCACATTATTATTATTATTACATTTTATTTATAAGGCGCCACAAGTGTTTCGCAGCGCTGAACAAAGGCCAGTACAGGGAGACAAAACTTAACATTACAGTAACTAAATAACAAAAATAGAGTACAGGTAACAAAGAGCACCACAATTCTCAAAACATAATACAGCTTGGATGTAAGTAGCGAGTGAGAGATCAGCGCACTACTAGGAGCTGGGGCCATAGATAGAGATGAGCCTTTACCAGCAGGAGAAAAAGCGGGTAAAGATGGTTGCTGAGTAGGAGAGGGCTGTGAGTGAAATGTGTTGAGAAGAGGGTTTTGACAGATGTGGAGCAGCAGGAGAGGAAGATAAGCCTAGCTGTCGAGTTGAGGATGGATTGGAGGGGAACAAGTTGGGAGCAAGTGAGGCCATGGAGGAGAACGCTGCAGTAGTCAAGCCGTGAGATGACCAGTGAGTGGATGATAAGTTTAGTTGCACTCTGGGGGAGAAATGGCCTGATGCGAGCAATGTTGCGTAGCTGGAGCCGACAGGATTGTGCCAGAGGAGTCAAGAGTGATGCCCAAGCCACGGAGTTGGGGAATGGGGGAGATTGATGGTGTTGTCAACAGTGATATAGATATTGGTAAGGGGTGTTACTCTTGCTGGAGGAAAAATAATGAGTTCAGGTTTGTCCATGGTGATCTTCAGAGAGTGCTCAGCCATCCAGAAGGAGATGGCAGAGAGGCAGCTGGAAACCTGAGAGAGGACAGAGGGGGACAGATCAGGAGAGGAGAGGTATAGTTGTGTGTCATCAGCATAGAGGTGGTATTGAAGGCCAAAGGAGTTAATGAGCGCACCCAGGGAAGAGGTGTACAGGGAGAAAAAGGAGAACAGAAGAGGCCCGAGGACAGAACCCTGAGGGACACCAACAGGAAGGATGGCAGGGTGTGAGGTGGTGCCAGAGGCAGACCCAGAGAAGGAGCGGTTAGTGAGATAAGAGGTAAACCAGTCAAGGACAGTGCTAGAGAAGCCAATGTTTTGGAGTGTGCACATCTCATTATGTTTGGAGTCCAAGGTTCAGTCCAAGGTGTGCAGTCCAAGGTTCCCCTCCCCATATATGAAATACTGTCTGCTTTATCAACCCAAAGTTATAATAAATATAAAATGTCAAATTTTCACCTACCTTTATCCACAAAGAACTGAAACAGTGGCAACAAATTTGTTAAGAGCTTGGACTTGTAGTTAGGAACCTTGGACTTGGTTGGGGTCGAGGCTTGCTTAGAATTGTGGTTCTTGGACTTGATGAGCATGGAAATACTTGGACTAGATAAATGTTGAGATACTTGGACTTAATAGTCCAAGTCCATCTGTTCCCTTAGTGCTTGTCACACATACTAGTACTTACGGGGTCCCTTGGACTTGATACTTCCAGCAGTAGGAGCTCACCCAATAGATAGAAGACCCCAAGCAGCTCAAAGAGCAACTTGGAGTGAGGCACCCAGCTGCCCAAGGCATGAGGCATGATCTGGAATAATCTCTGTTAGGGCAAGTGTCTTTAGTGCAGGTGGCATGCAAGCTCCCAGCTGGGGAGCTAGAGCTGGCAGATGAAGAACACCACGCTAACCTGGGTAACAGCAGGCAGTACAAGGTACTGGAAACTGACAGGCAGAGATTCTGGCAGAATATCTACAGGACAGTGACCAAGACAGGTAACAGGGACCAGCGGTTTACACAGCAAGAGTAAACTATAACTATAACCAGCACAGCAAGGTTTATAAATGGTATCTGACCATTCAGCAAACAGGCTGTGAGGAGGGACCAAAAAATCTCTTATGACATGCAGCTGCACCACTGCACACCAAACTCTTCCAGGCTGATAGCCAGAAGCTGCTTGTATAGCATTGCCTAGCAACTGGGAACGCCACATACATCCAGCGTCCCGGGAGCTGAGCACCCGTCAGCAACAGGTGGGAATTGCGGCTGCTGCTCCATGGTTGCTGGGTGACGGGCGGGGGCTGAGAATTTGGGCGGCCGGAAGAGATGCAGCATCCTGGTCAATTGGCAACAACCGGGACCTGCATCTGATACGGCCCTCTCCACGGGTTGTAGCAAAATGAAATGAGAGTTTCTCAACTGAATACTTTATTGTTCATTGAGCCTCTCTGGGACAACAAGAACTCATATCAGCCAACAGTTCTGCCCCTGTTTGGATATCGATTCCTATCCATTAAAGAAAAGTACCATAAAGTGCACCACCAGGCCCTAAAGACTATAAATTCTATTACAATACTT
Organism: Pseudophryne corroboree; assembly: GCF_028390025.1. Taxonomy (NCBI): domain Eukaryota; kingdom Metazoa; phylum Chordata; class Amphibia; order Anura; family Myobatrachidae; genus Pseudophryne; species Pseudophryne corroboree. The sequence continues at coordinate 498,821,797 of NC_086449.1, read as the reverse complement.
TATACTGTATCATAAAGTAGAGCATTAAATGTGTTTTGGCCTTTGAGAATAACCCTACAGTTGTTTCAGTTCATAATTTGTTATTGTATAAGGAGTAGTGTTATTCAGTATATGTATTCAAGTATTTGGTAAAACTCATGGAAAATGTAGTATTATTCCATGACTCTGAAATTGTAAAAGTTTCACCATTATATTTACTCACTGTTTGTTTCCTTACTGTGGAGAATTTAGTTTGACGGACACGACTGTTATTCTGTTCCAGAAAAATAAAATTGTAAACTTTGTAAAGGTGGTATTTATTAATCTACAGTACTCTAGAATTACACTGGTGGTAAGTCACAGATAAGTACAGTTACTAGGGGGAAATAGCCACTACATTACATCGCAGGCTAGTATTCTGGGTAGGGAAGAAAATAAGATAGGCAGCCCAGATGCGCTGTCAAAGCTGCCAGTAATTGGATTGTCAGTCCCACTGAATAAAAGAATATGCAAGTAAAAAGGAAAAAAGGAAGTGGGTATTATTGTACACGCTAGACTGTTATCCTTGTAAATTTATATTATAAATATATATATATCTATGGAATGAATATCTAGCTGTGTAATTGAATATATGTGTATATATATATATATATATATCTCCTTTATTTTATTGAAACACTTTACGATCTATCCACTAGGGCATTTCTGTGACCTAATATGTATTAGCACTATCACCAACAAACCTAGATAGGTTGCCTAGTAACCAATTATTGTATCTGACTATGAATCCCACTATTGGTTGTGCTACGTGGGCGCCGATCACGTGACAACTCTGCGTCACGTGATTGCACTCCACACTGCTCCAGATGCGTTCCACGTCCTTCTGGGTGCGCCTGATGGGACTTCCACATCAGTGCGCACATGGAGGGGCGATCCATGGGCCACATCAGTAGCGCGGATCTTTGGCTTTGCCAGTGTACGCTCGGTAGCAGTGCAGGGGCGTGGGCAGCACACTTGGGGCACAATCATAATCACTCAGGTGAGCGATCACCACTCCGGTCATGTGACCATGAATAACCTTTGATCCCACAAATGGTCTGACTATATTTTATTGAATAATGTGCTGATTTTAAGATTATCTATGTAGGATTGCCTTTGTATCAATCTTGAATAATTATATATAAACCAAAAGTGTTTTTTTATTGTTTTATTATGTATGGATAACATAATTATTATACAAACATCTGACAATTGTCAGCTCGTTAAGGGAGTTTAAAAAGACCCAGTTTGGACACTGAGAACTACTTCTGATGAAGCTAGGTGACTGTGCCTAGGGAAACGCGTTAAGAATGAGAAACTGCCACTGTATATCTCCACCTGCATCTATGGATCCATATATGGACTTTTAAAGAACTCCCCTGACTTCTAAATTGCCAATTGGGACCACATTGCTTACAGCACTATTTGGAAAACCCAGTGGACGACACACAGACAGCTTGCTTGCTGAAGATTCAAAGGGGGAGATTCAAATGTTTGAAAAGTCAGTTGGGAGTCTGTTTTTTTCCTATCTAATAGACAGGAAAAAACAGACACCCAACAGACTTTACAAATATTTGAATTCCACCCAAAGTGTGCTTGGATAATCATCACCACGGGTAACACCAGCTGAATTATTTGGTGCCCTATTGGGAGTATATGCCATTTGTCTGGGATTCAACTGTGGAACTACTATTTGGGCAGTTATATATAAATGTTTGCATCTCAGTACCATATCTATGGTTTTAAAACAGTGACCTAGTAGGGTCATCTTTTATAATCAATTTATATTTTTGTATGCTGAATAAATTGTTATTTTTTATTTAACCATCAATTCTTGATTATTGGAGACACAACATAGCGCCAATTCTGGGTAGGGAACTTGTGTAAATCTTACACATATCTAATAACTTCTGTCACAAACATTCTGAGAAGTCATAGGGGAGTTGTCTCTATGCAAAATAGTAAATTAAACCTGAATGATCGCTGGAGGCGGTTCCAGGGTAAGGTTCACCACATACATACATACATACATACATACATACATACATACTTGTTTTTATTGTCTAGTGCAGTGGCAATCAAATTATTTTAAAATTGTGTGTTAGTATACCTTCCTTTAATTATTTCATTTTTTAAGGTACTTTTAAGGACAACTGGCACAGGACTTGTTGTGCAGTTCAGTTTTCACAGAAACAACTAGATATTCACCAGGGAGCCTGATGTGGAATAGCAGATTTATGAACAGAGATTGGAGAAGTTGGCAGAGTAAATATGTATCTTTAAAATATGTAAAAGGCTCACCGTCATACCCAGATTATGTGGCTCACCCCATATTAACAATGGGGCAAAATGGGATGCATAAAAATAGAACCATCATAATGGCAGCATGATGGTGACCAGATGCATAGCTAGCAGACAGTTGGCCATAAATCACAACTATTAAAATTGCATTTCTAGTTTTTCATTTAATTTTACGTATTTACGAAGACAGTGGCACTGATAGTGCATAAGATCTACACGCACACATGACACTGGTCATGCCCACACAGCAGCGGTAGCTCCTCCCCTTCTCAGCATAGGCCTTTGAATATTTTTACTTCCAAGCCCATGTGTCCCTTAATCTGGCTTTGCTCACTGTTACATGTAATTTTGCAGAGCAGGGAAGGAACAAGATGTTATTTAGCAGAGCAATATTACTTTAATGAGGTGAAGTGGTAGAGAAGTAGCATTTTGAGGAACTTTTCTTCCACAAAAACACTTAAATTCTTTGCCACATCATTGCTGATCAACACAGTATTTCATCCTAGTACAGTATTATCCCTTGAGTCAAGACACTTCCCATATGCGGCACTGTGTAATGAAAGACAAATAAACAGATGGCAGCATATCTAAATTCAGGTTTCTAGCATAGTCATTATACCAATACAAACTATGCCCAAGCAAAACAATACAAAATTGACTTTGTTAACTAAAACAATAAAGAAGTGTGCATGCAAAAATGCATATATACTTCTGAAGCAGAACTGTAAACATCTTAAAATGTGGCGGCCCCTGTGTCATCATCATCATCATATCCCAGAAAGACTAAGAAATCTCAATATGTATAGTTTGGAGCAGAGAAGGGAAAGGGGGGACATGATAGAAACTTTCAAATATATCAAGGGTTTTAACAAAGTCCAGGAGGGAACATTCTCCAAATGAAGAGAAGCAATAGGACACGAGGACATGCACTGAGGCTGGAGGGGGGGAGGTTCAGGGGAAATTTGCGGAAAAATTATTTCACAGAAAGGGTAGTGGACAAGTGGAATAGCCTCCCATCAGAGGTGGTAGAGGCTAAGACAGTAGAGCAATTTAAACATGCATGGGATAGACATAAGGATATCCTTACAAAGAAATAAGGATCAAATAAGGTTAGAGAAAAAATAATGTAAAAAAAAAAAAAAAGGGGCAGACTAGATGGGCCAAGTGGTTCTTATCTGCCGACAAATTCTATGTTTCTATGTTTCTATGTTTCTATCATCATCACCATCATCATCATCATCATCAGTGTGCACTTGCCCCTGACTTCACAAAGATACACCTGGAAACAAACATATGTACACTTAGGAGAATGTCCTGTTACAACCCAATTACAATTATTTTGCTGTAAGTGTAAATGAAATAGGTATGACTTCCCATTGCTTGTACTTGCGTATGTTCAGTACTGGAATCTTCGCATTGTTAAGACAGGCAATATATGCTCCGCAAATGGGCATACGTTCAGTTCAGCATAAACCCCATTATTAGTAATTAGGCAAAGGAGGAGTGGAGATTAAAAAAAATCATTAAGCTAATGAAAATATTTACTGGGTTACCGCATTGGACTTAACAAATAAATTGCAAAAGGGCAAACTAAATTAAATGCCATGAAGTGTCTCACGTTGCAATGAGCCTTTTAATAGAATTGCTTTTGGCTGTCATCTTTCTAAGTCTGAGATATCATCAAATTATCTTCTCTATAGCAACAGCTGAAATGTGATAGGAATTCTTTTCTGTTTTTAAGATAATAGAGATCACACTGTTTAACATTAAATTATCATTTATCACCTGCTTCTGAATGCAGACTTTGTGGTCCTTGCTTTGTATGTATTAGCATATTTTATTCACTGTTCATTACAAAGTTAGCACACAATATACAAAAAGTTAATAACACCAATATAATAGCAAGCTAAGTGAGATATTTCTTTGAAATATACAGTACAATTCTCTATTCTCTACCTTAATTGCTGTGCTCATTAGTAGGTCAAGCCGTTTCCCTGTCAGGCACTCTAGGCTTAATAATTCAGAACTGTCGGTGAAATGATGTGACAGTCTGACTGCCTTTATTCTGACCTTCTGTGTAGCAATGGTGCTCAGTATAGCCTAGTTTCTGTCAGTTTATCTAACGCCACACCAAATAGATAATTTATTGTATTTCCTCTTATTTTGTTTTTATGCAAGCATACATATGGCCTATAAGATGCAAAACAGGAAGGGAAAAAATAACCTAATTAAACAAAGCACTGTAATTCAACAAATTTATGTAGTGTTTGTTGCTAATGCATATACTGTATATATAACCATCAAGCAGTTTCACTGTCGTGTCTCACATTAATCTAACCAAAAGGTCAATGGCATTTGATTGCTATAATTGGGGGCAGCGTTATGTAGTTGGAGATGGAACTTAGGGGGTAATTCAGAGTTGATCACAGCAGCAAAGTTGTTAGCAGTTGGGCAAAACCATGTGCACTGCAGGTGTGGCAGGGTAAACAGATGTGTTTCTGTGCAGGGTAAATAATGGCTGCTTTATTTTGACACTGCAATTTAGATTTCAGTTTGAACATGCCCCACCCAAATCTAACTCTCTGCATATGTTATATTTGCCCCCATGCAGTGCACATGGTTTTGTCCGACTGCTAACAAATTTGCAACTGTTATCAACTCTGAATTAGGCCCTTAGTCCACACAGAATTGCCAGGTAGTCCTTTTCCAGGTGGTGGAGAGTATGAGTATCATCTTGAAGGGCAGTAATAATGGAGCAAGCTCAGTCCCATGCAGTAGTTTGGATAGTAAGCAGCCAGACTTATTACCACGAGGATAAAATACATATTTCCCTGCTTATACAGATCTGTCTCCCAGTAGTTGGACAATTGCATCACAGTTATATTTAGGGGTACATTTTTGAAGATCCATGTTTGGCTGAGTTTTCATTCTCGGCTGCATATGGGGGGTCATTCCGAGTTGATCGCTAGCTGCATTTGTTCGCTGTGCAGCGATCATGCAAAAAAAGGGCAGTTCTGCGCATGCGCGACGTACGAGTACAATGACCGATGTAGTTTTACACAGTGTCTAGCGATGCATTTCAGTCACACTGGCTGCTGCAGAGTGATTAACATGAAGTGGGCATTTCTGGGTGGCAACTGACCGTTTTCAGGGAATGTTCGGAAAAACGCAGGCATGGCTGGAAAAATGCAGGCATGGCTGGGCGAACGCAGGGCATGTTTGTGACATAAAATCCGGAACAGAATGGTCTGAAGTGATCGCAAGCGTTGAGTAGGTTTTGAGCTACTCTGAAACGGCAAAAAATACATTTGTAGCCGCTCTGCGATAGAACCGTTCGCACTTCTACTACGCTGCCAGTGGGCGGCGGCGTAGCGTTTGCACGGCTGCTAAAAACTGCTAGTGAATGATCAACTCGGAATGACCCCCATGGTCATTTTTGTAAACACAGAAATTAACTAAAGGCAAACACAGGAGTGTTGCATAGACTCAAACTTCAAAACACAGGTGATATCACAAATACAGCCAAATACACCAATAGCCAAACTCAGAAGTACTTTCCATAGAAAACAACAGTTCATAGAAATTTACCAAGATTGCAAACACACCCGGAAATTGTGCAAATGCGGACCAAACTTGGACCAAAATAGAAGTTTTAAATAGACAAAATCATCATCAGCGTGTTTGCAAAATTATCCACTACATTTGGTATAGACAAAATATAAAATCATGAATACCTATGGAAAAGACAATGGTGCTTAGTGGGTAAAAAGCTGCCCAAATGTACTCTGGTGGTCCCCAACCACCGATATACCAACAATAAAAATGCAAATTGGGTACACTTTAGGCGCTACCACCATAAACACAATTACCACATCAAGGGCTTTAAAGTATAGGTTCGTAATTGTTCAGATAATTTCTTAATGGCTTTGAGTTTTTCGCAGGATACACTCTCCTCAGCTTTCTTCAGAATTGGATTTTTCTTTGTGAGAATATTGTTAGTACAAGTGTATTATCAGCATATATATAAAAAAAGAAAAATATTGCATATGGTGTAGTATTTATTTTAAAAATTAACTATTTATTTGCCAATATTAAAATAATAAAGTTGTTTCCATCCAATATAAAAGTGAAATCTTTCACCTTCAAAGAATAAAAATTGGAACTGTACCGTGCCAAGCTCCCAGCAAGGAGCAATGGAAAGAGCAATAAAAAGGAGGCTCCGGAATTCCTCCTCCCTCCCTCCAAGCCACTCATCAGCAACCGGACCCGGTATGTTCTTTTTAAATCATGCATGCAGGTAGATGGCGTTTCGAGTTGTCAATAACTCTTCCTCAGGGCAGTATGATCCCTACCTGCATGCATCCATATTTATACTAAAAATAACCCGGAAGTAATTCATGAACTTCCTATCTTTAAAAAATCCAAATACTTCTATTCCCATTGTCAAATCAACAAATCATATTTCAATACATTAAATTATCATAATACATTTAATTTTTTTTCATATAAATTATTATACATTCTAAAAAACAATTATTTCCTGTGTGTCACTCCTTTATGTATATTATGTTCTTATCTATATTTTTACTGGAGGACAATTCACCTTATTACCTATATTCCGTTCTTGTCTAATATACAGTAGGTTTAGCTTTAACTTAATCCCCATTTTTAGGTTTAAACTTTTATAATTCGACCGGAGCACCATGCGTTCCACTGGCGTCAAGCCGGAAGTTGTGTTTGCGTTCCACCGGTTTCCCGGGTGATGTACTTCCGCTCTATGTGTAGCGCCTCACTCCGCTATTTCCCCTAGCCGGAGATCTTTCTTATCGGAAACATGTCACCTTATTACCTATATACCGTTCTTGTCTAATATGGATTTAGCTTTAACTTAATCCCCATTATTAGATTTAAACTTTTATATTTCAGCCGGACTGCTATGCGTTTCATTGGCGTCCGGCTGGAAGTTGTATTTGCGTTCCACCGGTTTCCCGGGTGACGCACTTCTGCTCTATGTGTAGCGCCTCACTCCGCTGTTTCCTCTAACTTGAGATCTTACTTATCAAATACATGCCATTTCTAGGAGACGCAACCCCACCCATTCTATCACCCTCTATGTATGTAATCACAGTGGGCGGGTCATGTACTCCAATCCCTCAGAATTGGGCGTCACTATGCATTCCACTCGCCACAAACAGGAAATCATAGTTCCATACCAATAAACCCCCAACATGAAACACCAATATAAAGTCACATATTAACATTACCAAAGGATCTATCAAAACAGACACTAAGGGGTAAACATACTAAACTGGGAAATCTATTTAAGATGGGATGTTGCCCATAGCAACCAATCAGATTCCAGGTATTATCTTCTAGAAGGTGCTAGATAAATGAGAAGTAGAATCTGATTGATTGCTATGGGCAACATCCCATCTTAAATAGAATTCCCATCTTAGTAAATTTACCCCATAGTTTCTGTATTTTACCTAAAATTAAACAGACATATATTATATCAAGGCAACTACATCTCTTGGGGTATCATGCCCCGTCAAAAAAGGAAATATCTATAAAGGATTATTTTAGAGGATTTCTTTATGTATATATGTTTAGAGGGCTTTCTTCCTTCTCTTTCTGAAATGACCATATTGATCAGAGAAACCATTTCACTTCAAATTCTTTATTAAGTTCATCGGGAATGATGGTTCCTAATTTATGAATCCACATCATTTCAGCTTTCGCTAGCATGCTTTCTAAATCCCTGTCTTTCCAATTAATCCTCACATGCTGGATCCCCCCAAAAAAACTTTTACTGCATTCACTTTTACATTTATGCTTACATTTAAAGTGATTAGATAAATTGTGTGTTTCTAATCCTTTAGTGAAATTCCTAACATGTTCTCCCATGTGTGTTTTTAAAGCTCTTGACGTGCGGCCTATATAAACCAATCCGCATTCACATTCAATCAAGTAAATTATGTTACTCGTATGACACGTAATGAAGTTTCTGATCTTATATTCTTTACTCCCTAATTGAAAGCTAGAGATTTTTTAATTATTTCCCGGAACTGATTTGCACATTGTACATCTTACACATCTATAAAAACCCTCTGATTTTATGGGATTATTTGTGTGGATGGGTAACAAGTTTCTCACTAAATTGTATTTTAGATTATTGGCTCATCTGTAAATAAATTTTGGAATATTTGGTATTATTACCTTCAATATAGGGTCCTTTTTGAGGATACACCAATGCTTTTTGATGATTGATTCTACTTTTCTATGGTTCGCCCCAAATATTGTGATAAAGGCCAAATCATATCCTCCTTTTCCTTTTGACTGTTTTTTCTTCTTTTGTAATAAATATTTTCTCTCTATTTCATGCACCTCTTCTTTTGCTTTTTCTAATTGCTTCTCAGTATATCCTTGTGACCGAAAATTGTTTATCATGGCTTCACTTTGTCTATCATATTCTTCAGGATTATTCCAATTTCTTTTTATTCATATTAGCTGACTCTTTGGTATTCCTTTGATCCAATTGGGATGATGTTGGCTCTCCTTAATAATATATTGTTGAGAGTCTCTTGGTTTCACATACCCTTTAGTTTTTAATTATTTTTTTTCCAAATAAATTATTTACAAAAATTGACACTACTCCTACTAACATCGAAGGTCAAAATAATACCTGCATTAGTGGTGTTTATCTCATCACAGAAAGTCAACAAAACGTCTTCTGGACCTTCCCATAGAAATATAATATCATTGATGAATCTATGCCAGAGGACCAAGTTCGACACCATAGCCACATTCCCCCAGACATGGATATTTTCCCAATATGCCATGAAGAGGTATGCATAGCTAGGCGCAAACTTGGTCCCCATGGCTGTGCCCAATTGTATGAAATATTCTCACTCAAAGAAGACATAGTTATTTTTAAAATATAAATCTAATACCTTCAATAATAAATTCTCTTACTTTTTCTGGAATTGTGGATTGGTTTAAAAACCGATTAACTGCATCTATACCTTTATCATGTTCTATGACTGTATATAATGATGTAATGTCCGCAGTTATTAAAATTGTAGAGTCAGTGGTTTTTACCTGTTCTAATTTATTGATAATATGTGTAGTATCCTGAATATATGCTTTATTCCCGATTACTAGAGGTTGCAAAAAGCAGTGAATCATCTCTGACAGATTGCTCGTAAGACTGCCTACACCGGCTATAATTGGTCTACCAGGGAAGGGGGTAGATGCATCCTTGTGCACCTTCAGTAAAATATAGATGCTTGGTGTTTTTGGATGTTCTTTCAAGAGAAAATTAAACTCTTGTTTTGTAATTGCTCCATTTTCCAAATATTTATTTAGGTATTTCTGGAAATCCATTTTAATGTGATTGGTTGGATCGGATTTAAGTTTCTTATAAGTATTGCCATCTTCTAACTGCCATCTTCTGCTTTATTATCAAGACAATGTTGATGATAAAGAAGAAGAGACCACACCATTTCATAAGAAATACATATGTTATCCAGCACAAGTAAAATGAAATTATATATATGTTTTTAATAAATTGGTTGAGGGAGATTTAAAGAACTTAAAACAAAATCAAATAAAAAGTAACCTAACCAGTAAAGAGAAACAGGCATTGAAAGATCTATCTGAAAACAATGATGTAGTCATTAAACCTTGTGATAAGGTGGTAGGAGTGTCCATCATGAGTAAGGAATATTATGTTGGAGAAATCTGACGTCAGTTAGAAGATGTCAATACTTATAAGAAACTCAAATCTGATCCAACCAATCGTATTAAAATGGATTTCCGGAAATACCTAAATAAATATTTGGAAAACGGAGCAATTACAAAACAAGAGTTTGATTTTCTCTTGATAGAACATCCAAAAACACAGAGCATCTATAGTCTACCGAAGGTGCACAAGGATGCATCTGCCCCCCCCCCCCGGTAGACCGATTATAGTCGGTGTAGGCAGTCTTATGAGCAATCTGTCGAGATGATTGACTGCTTTTTGCAACCTTTAGTAATCGGGAATAAATCATATATTCAGGATACTACAGATATTTTCAATAAATTAGAATGGGTAAAAGCCACTGACTCTATGACTTTAATAACTATGGACATTACATCATTATATACAGTCATAGAACATGATAAAGGTATAGATGCAGTTAATTGGTTTTTACACCAATCCACAATTCCAGATAAAGTAAGAGAATTTATTATTGAAGGTATTAGATTTGTATTAAAAAATAACTATTTCTTCTTTGAGGGAGAATATTTCATACACTTGGTGGGCTCAGCCATGGGAACCAAGTTTGCGCCTAGCTATGCAAACCTCCTCATGGCATATTGGGAAAATATCCATATCTGGGGGAATGTGGCTATGGCATCGAACTTGGTCCTCTGGTATAGATTCATTGATGATATTATATTTCTATGGGAAGGTCCAGAAGACATTTTTTTTTTACTTTCTGTAATGAAATACACACTACTAATGCAGGTATTAATTTGACCTTTGATATTAATAGGAGTAGTTTCAATTTTTTGGACATAACTATTTATTTGGAAAACAATAAATTAAATATTAAATGGTATGTGAAACCAACAGACTCTCAACAATATCTTAGTAAGGAGAGCCAACATCATCCCAATTGGATCAAAGGAATACCAAAGAGTCAGCTAATATGAATAAAAAGAAATTGTAATAATCCTGAAGAATATGATAGACAAAGTGAAGCCATGATAAACAATTTTCGGTCACAAGATATACTGAGAAGCAATTAGAAAAAGCAAAAGAAGAGGTGCATGAAATAGAAAAGATTTATTACAAAAGAAGAAAAAACAGTCACAAGGAAAAGGAGGATATGATTTGGCCTTTATCACAACCTTTGGGGCGAACCATAGAAAAGTAGAATCAATAATCAAAAAGCGTTGGTGTATCCTCAAATAGGACCCTATATTGAATGAAATAATACCAGATATTCCAAAACTTATTTACAGATGAGCCAATAACTTAAAATCCAATTTAGTGAGATGCTCGTTTCCTACCCACACAAATAATCCCATAAAATCAGATGGTTTTTATAGATGTGTAAGATGTACAATGTGCAAATCAGTTCCAGAAAATAATTCAAATACCTCTAGCTTTCAATTAGGGAGTAAAGAATATAATTTCAGAAACTTCATTACGTGTCATACGAGTAACATAATTTACTTGATTGAATGTGAATGCGGATTGGTTTATATAGGCCGCACGTCAAGAGCTTTAAAAACACACATGGGAGAACATGTTAGGAATATCACTAAAGGATTAGAAACACACAATTTATCTAATCACTTTAAATTTAAGCATAAATGTAAAGTGAATGCAGTAAAACATTTTTTGGGGGATCCAGCATGTGAGGATTAATTGGAAAGACAGGGATTTAGAAAGCATGCTAGCGAAAGCTGAAATGATGTGGATTCATAAATTAGGAACCATCATTCCCGATGAACTTAATAAAGAATTTGAAGTGAAATGGTTTCTCTGATCAATATGGTCATTTCAGAAAGAGAAGGAAGAAAGCCCTCTAAACATATATACATAAAGAAATCCTCTAAAATAATCCTTTATAGATATTTCCTTTTTTGAAGGGGCATGATACCCCAAGAGATGTAATTCCCTTGATATAATATATGTCTGTTTAATTTTAGGTAAAATACAGAAACTTTGTCTCTGTTTTGATAAATCCTTTGGTAACGTTAATATGTGACTTTATATTGGTGTTTCATGTTGGGGGTTTATTGGTATGGAACTATGATTTCCTGGTTGTGGCAAGTGGAACGCATAGTGACGCCCAATTCTGAGGGATTGGAGTGCATGACCTACCCACTGTGATTACATACATAGAGGGTGATAGAATGGGCAGGGTTGCGTCCCCTAGAAATGACATGTTTTTGATAAGTAAGATATCAAGTTAGGGGAAACAGCGGAGTGAGGCGCTACATATAGAGTGTAAGTGCATCACCCGCGAAACCGGTGGAACGCAAATACAACTTCCGGACGGATGCCAATGGAACACATAGCGCTCCGGCTGAACTATAAAAGTGTAAATCTAATAATGGGGATTAAGTTAAAACTAAACCAAGAACGGAAAAATAGGTAATAAGGGGAATTATTCTCCAGTAAAAGTATAGATAAGAACATAATATACATAAAGGAGTGACACACAGGAAGTAATTGGTTTTTAAAATGTATAATGATTTATATGAAAAAAAATTAAATGTATTATGATAATGTAATGTATTGAAATAGGATTTGTTGATTTGACAATGGAAATAGAAGTATTTGGATTTTTTAAAGATAGGAAGATCATGAATTACTTCCAGGTTATTTTTAGTATAAATATGGATGCATGCAGGTAGGGATCATACTGCCCTGAGGAAGAGTTATTGACAACTCGAAATGCTTTGGTGGCGTGCTGATCCATCTACCTGCATCCACGATTTAAAAAGAACATACCGGGTCCGGTTGCTGACGAGTGGTTTGGAGGGAGGAAGGAGGAATTCCGGAGCCTCCTTTTTATTGCTCTTTCCATTGCTCCTTGCTGGGAGCTTGGCACGGTATGGTTCCAATTTATATTCTTTGAAGGTGAAAGATTTCACTTTTATATTGACAAATAAATTGTTCATTTTTAAAAGAAATACTACACCATATGCGATATTTTTACTTTTTTTTTTATATATGCTGATAATACACTTGTACTGACGATATTCTCACAAAGAAAAATCCAATTCTGAAGAAATCTGAGGAGAGCGTATCCTGCAAAAAACTCAAAGCCATTAAGAAATTATCTGGACAATTACGGACCTGTACTTTAAAGCCCTTGATGTGGTAATTGTGTTTATGGTGGTAGCGCCTAAAGTGTACCCAATTTTCATTTTTATTGACAATATAAAATCAACCATTAATCAATAAAAATCCATTATGCACAGTAAATATACTTAAACTTTAAAAAAAAATTAAATATGAAATTTCCCAATGATTGAGAATAAAACAACCATACATCTAAAAGTAAGATATACCGTTCTAAATGGTATATACACAGGGCCGTTTTTTTATACTCTGGATTAGAGAATTGTAAAGGTGTTGTGACATGTTGGTAATTTTTATAGGTTACACATATATGAACCATAAAGAAAACACAAACTTCTTGGCAATGGATACTTTAAAAATTAAGTATCCAAATGGGTTTTGGACTCATGAAGTGCACCAGTTTTCCAAAATAACAAATATATATAAATCTAAAGCTTTTTTTGGCAACAGTCACACCTGCGTGAAAAGATTCTACTTTTCAGAAAAAGGGATATTGCACTTAAATAGCAAACTACACAATGCTATACAAAAATCTAAAACACACACACAAAAAAGTCCTTTTATTAACACATTATGCTTGTTAGTGACTGCGGCTACCTACCCCCTACAACCATTGTCCTGCTGAGACCCACTTCTGGTGTTTGTGGTTCGTTGGGGGTGGTGTTGCCACAGGTATCAGTGTTTAGGAGCTGGAGACTGTTTATATACTGCACTTTCCAACTGCACAGGTTAGCATCCCAAAAATTTGTGTCCCTAAATTCACCATGCTATCTTGAAAGTCCTGAATAGCATTGGGTTGATAATCCAGCAATCATAGAAAATTGACATGTAACCTATTATATGATTTCTGCATCAGAATAAAGGTACTTTATATTGGAAATGGCTGCTGGAGTCCCATATTTGATAACAAACAGAAAAAATGTGTTTGTGAGCACACCAAATGATAACAGCAATAAAACTTGAACACTACATGATAATAGAAAATACAGAAATCTTAGTCGCATATATTTGCAAAGATATGGTTAAGCCACCAGGCCTTGGCAAGGCTTTTCTGATACTAGTGTTCCCTAATGTTTCATGGTGACAGCACCCACTCTGGGCCATAAAATTGACTATTGTAAGAACACATAATAATAGCACATACACAAATATATCTAACCTAAGGGCCACCCCTAGATCCTGCAAATGGCACTACAAAACCAGCATGCCCTCCAAGTGCTGGTCCCATCTATATCTCTCAGAACAGTAGTATAAAATGGTAGCTGCTCAATCAATTTAGTAATCTCTTCAAGTGCATGAAAGCACACCAAAATAATTTCGTATATAAGTGTTATGGCAAGAAAGAATACACGGTGGAGTCTCCTTGAAAATGTATTAATCATGTAAATACAGAGTAGGCAAAATAATTATTGCAATACTAATATGTTACAGGTCTTACAGTCATATATATCAGAATTTATTAAAACATATGCCAATCAAATATTTAAAATATATACCCCCTAAATGACGTATTCTAAACTCATGGTTATGACTATAATACTAAAATAATCTGCAAAACTCCTGCTTTCCTATTTCTCATGAAAATAGCTAATCACAATTAGCCATATGCCCATGATTCAGCAACATTTCAAAATAAATTTATTCAATGTAATTAAAAACCTCTGCAGACCTGTATAATTTGCAGTTAAAGCTACATTTACCATAATATTATTTAATCATTTAGAACCATTCAGCTTCCATTTTACATTCAATTATCCATATTATTCCTCTCTCTGCTGATATACTCAGCATTCTACTGTTCAAATCAGAAGGTTCTGTTTGTAATTACTAAGGAGGTTTTAGGATGACATACAAGAAAGGAAAGGGTAGATTCATGGGGATTGGGTAAACACTGCTATTTGCTGCACCAAACGGGATGTTGCTATTTTTTATGTGAACCTTCGGTGTAACTGAGACAGTGACAATATGACTAATTGATATTTATAAATGTTTCCTGTGTAACATATTCATCATCCCCTCTTCTTCATGCATGTTTGTTGTCCAGCATGATGCCTTTCTTGAGGAATTATTGTTTGACTATTGATGACGATGAAATCTGGAAGAAAGAAATGTTAAGTACATGACTGAGAAAGGTACGAGACCCCTCAGTGAATTATGTGGATTCAGCATAACCTTTGAATCCCCCCAGGATAACCTGTTGCAGGTACGGATCATTGATTTGTCGTATCCCCTTGCATGGCGAGCAAACCACTATTTACTGCGCTCAGCACAGGTTACTATTCCCAATCATAGTACACATGGATGGTGAAGTATAAAAAAGGTGTAAAAATGCAAAAAACTTTAAAAAGCTGTGTCAACCATATGTGTGTCGACCATTGCCATGTTGACCATTTGAACCTGTTGAGCTTTTTGTACTTGTTGACATTTTCCAGTGTCAACCTTTTGTCAGTGTTGACCATGAGGGGCCAACCTATTGTTTACCTTCAAAGCTTCGCCAACTGCCTTCATTGTCTTGTGTACACTGTGCATTTTCCCACTTAGTCCTTTCTTGTAAATCACAAACTCTTTGCATTTCGATTGAAGTTTGTTCACTTGGTATACCTATATCTTTAGTAAACATGGAAACATTTTCTATTACAATTTCTTTTTTGTGCTGCTGCCTTGCCAGCTATCATCAGCATAGCAGAGTTCTGGAGTTGTATGTCCACATGGAGTGGATTATTCATCTACATACGTTAAGCAATCATGAGGGATTATGCTTTCTTCCCTTCATTCCTGTCTTTGAAACTCATCAATCTCATTAATCTATAGTAAAGTAGCGGAGTTCAAAGTATTATGTTTGACCATGGTTTGTTGCACAATATGAGGTGGAATTACATTATATGCCTCTATTAAACAATTGATATATACTTTATTATTCTCTGGATCTGTCCTTCCCAACACGGTATACAGGTCAAATTAACAACTTATTATCTGCAGTAGGCCTCTACAGAATTAATAAACAATTTCAGCCTGGCAGCGCAAGTATCAGTTGATCAAGCTGGAGACCTCTTTGTTTCACTCTGAAATTGTCTATGTCTATGGGAGGGATGTATCAATCATATGGGTACATAACACCACTTACCGCATTGTTACTATTATCATATGTACTAACATATATGATTAGTAATGCAGATGGCAGCTCTCCCGATAACAGCTGCTCTTTGCAATGAGCACCAGGCACGGTAATTCCTTTTTTTATGATCTGGGAGCCCATCTGGGCATGCACAGAGAGATACGGGCAGCCATGAGGGATACAGGGAGAGATCCGATTGGATCATTATCCTGACAGTGGCATCCTGTCTGCCAGAATGCCGGAAGGGGGCAAGCGCTAAGATTCCCCTCGCAGGCTCACTGCGCTTGCCACATTGTGGGTTCGGTGGCTTGCTGCAGGATCTATTCCCACTCTATGGGTGTCGTGGACACCCAAGAGTGGGAATAGCCCTGGTGCGCTGGGATTCCGGCTGCCGGCATTCTCAGTTGTCAAGATTTCGGGTATCCTGGATGCCTAGATCCAGACAGCTGTCATTTTAATTACATCCCTACTAGCCATAATGTATATGCCTTCCACTCTTCCCCATTATTGCCTATGGTGGGAACCTGCGGTCTGCGGTAGACAGCGAAGTTAATTGAGGTCACCCACAGGTAGTGACCTCAATTAACCTCATAGACCGCAGGTCTAACAAAAAGAGGGGAAAACTTGACTTTTTCCCTCTTTATGTGAAAAGCAGTGGGAATAAGGGGTATATTCAATTGAAGTCGAAAGCTGCCGTCGGTTGAAAAGACGGCAGTTTTTGACTTTTTTAGGTTATAAGGGGTTCCGACCTATTCAATATAACCCCAAATTATTCGACTTGTCGAAAAGCACGTCAATTGGCGGAATAGCTGCCGATCCGCGTGTGTCAGGATTTTGATTTTGTCTGTTCCCGGAGGGGGCACTAGTGGGTCAGTGTTGGAATGACGTATGAAGCTTGGAGACTGAATAAAGTCCTGCGCATATGCGCTGATGTTTAATAAACACAAAGGTCACAGAACAATGATATAATAATAGATGGTACGTAGCATTGATAGTAGCAGAAATGAATTTATAAACGATAACTGAATCCAAGGTAATAATAAAAAGTCTCTGGCAACACAAATATATATTGGCGATAAGTTGATGGCAGAATGCAGAAGGTTTAAAGCAAATAAAGTCACTGGTAACACAAATGTGAAATAACTTGGTAGCTGGATGTAAACGGATTTGTAAATAATAACTGAAACAAAGAAAAACTCCGGTAACGTGAAATAACTTGATAAATGCATATGGTTTGAAAAACAGAACTCCGGTAATACTTGCAAAGCACACAGTCTCTGATAACTAAACGTGGAATGACTTGCTAAATAAATGTAAATGGTTTAGAAGACAGAACTCCGGTAATACTTGTAAAAGCACACAGTTTCTGTAACATAAAAGTTCTTTAGCCAAGCAAGGCCCAGACAGGAGACAGTCCTAACTCAGCATGCTTGTTAAGTGCTGGATGCAATGCACAGAATGGAATGCTGGTAATAAGGTGCACAAGTTAGGCAATGAATAACACCTGAGGAGAGTCTCTTACTGCTGATGAACTGTGGCAGGCTGTGGATGGAGTCTGGAACAAGCAGGAGAAATGCAGAATGATGAATGGAATGAAATGATGAGAGTATCCACGGGGAACCACTGGAGACAGGAACACGGGGAACCACTGGAGACAGGAACACGGGGAACCACTGGAGACAGGAACACGGGGAACAAGGAGAACTTGACACACCAAATGTGACTCATTGTCCGAGGCGATAAGAATGAGCCAGGAACTGGAGTTTATACCCCTTGCTCTGTGATGATTGGATGAATCTCTGTGAGAACACACCCTGCTGGTGTTCAGATCAGCTGTGAGTTAGCTGGAGCTAATGATTCATCAGGAGAGTAATTCTGCAATGCACTG
This sequence comes from Pseudophryne corroboree, assembly GCF_028390025.1. Taxonomy (NCBI): domain Eukaryota; kingdom Metazoa; phylum Chordata; class Amphibia; order Anura; family Myobatrachidae; genus Pseudophryne; species Pseudophryne corroboree. Next base: position 498,803,608 of record NC_086449.1, on the reverse strand, counting down.
CTGATTGCTGGCTGGGCTCAGTAGTGCACTGGGAGTAAATGCTGTTAACTAGAAGCACTTGTGTACTCCAGGCTGCTGGCCGAAACCAGTAGTTTACCAAATGATAGTACTGGTTGGGTGGAGCACAGTGAGCTGTAGGCTGCAGGAGACTGAAGACTGGAACTGGAACGGAACTGGAACTGGAACTGCTGGGACCTGTATTTCCACAGGTCCAATACACAGGGGATACTCTGAAGACAGAGGACTGAAGCCAGGAGACACCTGTTCACATTAAGAGATGCGATGGAGAATGCAGATTCCTGACAGCGTGCTTCTGTCGAAAACAGGGCCAAAATGGTTTTGGCCCCCTTTTCGTCCATCTCAATCCAACTTTAAAAACAGTTGGATTGAGATGTGTGAGCTGAGAGGAGGAGACCAGCGGGGAGACGGGGGAGAGCCGCGGGCAGACAGGGGCGAGCAGCGCTACAGCAGCGGCTATAGCAGCGTAGCCTGAAGATGTGTCACAGCCGCCACTCACAGCAGCGTCCACCCGGCTCCAGCAAGCGAGACCTGTGACACTTCCTCCAGCTACGCTGCTATAGCCACTGCTGTAGCGCTGCTCTCCCCCGTCTGCCCGCGGCTCTCCCCCATCTCAGCTCCCGCATCTCAATTCGACTTTTTTAATGTCGAATTGAGATGGCATTGAATAGCCTTTGTTGGATCCATTCCCGCAAATGAATGTCGGAATGGATCCGACTTCAATTGAATATACCCCTAAATGTTTTAATCCCCATTGAAAGCCCATGGAATTTAGGGATTTATCCAGGTTTATTAGCACTTTTTTAATGTCGAATTGAGATGGCATTGAATAGCCTTTGTTGGATCCATTCCCGCAAATGAATGTCGGAATGGATCCGACTTCAATTGAATATACCCCTAAATGTTTTAATCCCCATTGAAAGCCCATGGAATTTAGGGATTTATCCAGGTTTATTAGCAAACCCAAAAAGTTAGCAATTGGGCAAAACCATGTGCATTGCAGGTGGGGTAGATGTAACCTGAGTTAGATTTGGGTGTGATCTGTTCAAACTGAAATCTAAATTTCAGTGTAAAATTAAATCAGCCAGTATTTACGATGCATAGAAACAATATAATCCACCCAGCGTGGACTCAGGGACCTGTGTGCACCGTACACACTGCACCCATTATAAATATGCCAGTGCAGTGAATTTTCAATACAAGAAAAGAAAAATATAAAATATAAGAAAAAATATTGATCATAAAAGCAGTGGCAGAATATAAATGACACAAAGTAAGTGTCACACTTAAGTTGGTGTCGGGTACGGTATGTGCAGGTAAGTGTGGTAAGTATATAATTGGTAGCTTAGTATCTTGTCTTTTCCTCACTTCGCAGGTCTTCACAGAGAGACGAGTAAGGATTCCACACGAAGAACTTCATGGAAGGATTTGTCTACATATAATATATTTATTAATGGATGTCCCTTACTGGGAACTCAATAACCTCACTGATTTCCAGTACTATAGTAACACTGAACGCGGTTATATCATCATCATACAGCAATAGTGGTACAATCAACAACAATAAAGGAAATTTATTGTACTGGAACAATCTTTCACCATCTCTTCTTCCACCCTGTTCCACTGGATTACCTAAATGTAAAGGTTATTGCAACTTCTATTACATTACTTCTATTACATATCCACAACTGACTTTTACTGTACACGCAATACACTCTCATAGAAATAGAGCAATCAGTGACGGCTTAATGGTTTGTATTATAAAGCACAGAGCTCACAGTTCAATGTCCACAAGAGTTTTTCTGAATGCCCTCCTACCCTCGTTGGTGCACTTTAGAAGAATACCTTAGTGATGCTGAATAATCCAAGTTATATCACTGTTAACTGAGTCTTGTGTTTTCCAAGCACAGTTCCTTGTTAATAACAATAATTAGGCTCTCTCAATCTCCTTGCCATTAGAAATCCAGAGGGATTTGTAAGGCTCACTGTACTCCAGTAACAATCTGTTGCAGAATCCCAGAGGTTTCACAGTTTTTGTAAATCTACTTTAATTCTGCATGTCCCTTGTGAGAGCAGAAAAGTGAATGAGGGAGTAACAATCTCCTGACTGTTGCCTGAGAAGACTGAAGGAAAAGGATGCTTTATAGTTATCAGAGTCTAACTCACTGTTGTACTGCAATTCCCAGATTAACTTCAACGCTTTATGAGGTGCAACTCAATAAGGAATGTTCACTAATAAAATTGCTGATAGGAACCAGTGTATCCCTACTGAGTCTATGTAGTGCAGTCATTAATGCGTCCAGTAAACTGTTGTCATTCACATATACCTCTCCTGATGAGACTGCAGGAACTGTTCAGATCAGCAGGCCTTATTGTGAAGCTCCATGTCCATCTCCGGGACCACCTGCTCTGTCTCTCAATGCTGGGGCTGGGGCGTATCTCCCGCCTGCCGCTGTCACAGTCTGCAGGGCCGCACCTCCGGACACTAGGGCAGATGTATTAACCAATAGAAGGCAAAAGGAGGTGATAAACCAGTTATAAGTGCAAGGTGATAAGCGCACCAGCCAGTCAGCTCCTGTCAATTTGCATAATGGAGTTGACTGGTGCGTTTATCACCTTGCACTTATCACTGGTTTATCACTTCCTTATGCCTTCTCCAGGTTAATACATCAGCCCCCCTGTCTCTCAGCCCTCCAAACCTGCCTGCTTCAGTCACTCGATGCTGGGATACAGGGGACGCTCCACCCGCCACTGACACTCATGGACGGGGTGCCCATGGTTCAATTCACTCAGCCGGGGCTCTGTTCCCAGACACACCGGAGCAGGCTGGTGGTACTGGTAAGTCTGGCTGGTAGAAATCTCTGCCTCCCCTCACCTCCAGATCGGAGGCTGCATTAAGAGAAGCGGCACAGCCTCTCCAGTCCACTCCTTCACCTCAGCTCAACCACACTAACGGTCTGCGGGTTCGCCTTTATATATCCTCTGCTGAGGTACCCGGATCAGTCCCGCCAGATGCTCCCTGCACATGCTGGCTGATTCCAAATTTCCCCACATTGACAACCCCCTTTTGGAGGTTATGGAACAGTCAATTTGTCCAGTGTATCCACAGTTTCTAACACACTGGATTATTTCAACTCCCCTCTATGAGGGGGAATATGCAGTACATATAACTTTACTTTCCCTCTGTGAGGGTTACCTATGCACTATCATTTTATACAGTATTAATTATTTATACCTAAACATATATGTTTTTAATCCATCGCCCAAGCAGGGGCTTGACAGGGTGTCACATAAGAATAGGGTGAACTATTAATCTTGGTAACAATAATGTCATAACTCCCAGTGGGGTAAGAATCCTGGTGTAAAGGTTCAAATGAGAGACCCTTTACACCAATAGACTTGACATTATATGAGGAGAAGCAACACTTTTGCTGCAGCATGGATAATTTCATGTGTCCTGAATAAGTTCAGTATGTCTCCTGCAAAACAATGTATTTTAATATTGTTCAAATATATAATAATTTTGCACCTCTAAGCTGGAGTATTAATATAGTAGACATACAAGAAGCAAATGTTCAATTCAGGCATCATATTTCTGAGAAAGGATCCAATAAAAAGAAAAGACACTGCAAGATTAGTACATGGAGTCAGACGTTAATAATAATATACAGTATGAATCCCACATGACAATTTCTATGCATCTGACACAGTCACAGAGCAGAGGAAATGGGGAACAAATGAGGTAGGGCATAAAGAGAATACACAACAAGAAACAAAACTATATATTGTACATCATCACAGTAAGGACCTCAACCAGATGCAGTGCATTGTGTTGAAATTTGAATAACAGGGACAGAATAGAACAATATGGAACAAATCCAGTCACTGCAGTTTCTTTGAGTATGAATTAATATAAGTACATACCAAGGACATATTTGTGATAAGATGAAAGCAGCAGACAATACGCATAGCAATATGAAGAGCAGCAACAGTATGACATTATAAATGAAAAGCAACTAAATAAGTCACATTGAAAATATGTTGGAAACCCTAAAGAAATCATGTCAGTTGTGTGACTAGAACAGTTATACTTCTCAGACTTCATCCAAAAGCTAGGGCATCATCAAATTGCTGAAGTCTCTGCCTTTTAATGGGCCAGATGGATGCAGTTTATACTAGAGATGAGCGGGTTCGGTTCCTCGGAATCCGAACCCCCCCGAACTTCAGCCTTTTTACACGGGTCCGAGGCAGACTCGGATCTTCCCGCCTTGCTCGGCTAACCCGAGCGCGCCCGAACGTCATCATCCCGCTGTCGGATTCTCGCGAGGCTCGTATTCTATCGCGAGACTCAGATTCTATATAAGGAGCCGCGCGTCGCCGCCATTTTCACACGTGCATTGAGATTGATAGGGAGAGGACGTGGCTGGCGTCCTCTCCGTTAGAATAGATAGAGACACTTGAGTTGATTACTTAGTAATTTTGGGGAGCATTAGGAGTACTCAGAGTGCAGAGTTTTGCTGATAGTTACTAGTGACTGACCACCACCAGTTTTATTTATTATTTAATATAATCCGTTCTCTGCCTGAAAAAAAATGATACACAGTCACATACCATATCTGTGCTCAGCCTCAGTGTGCTGCATGATAATATCATCTATATGTATATCTGACTGTGCTGAGTGCTCACTGCTCACACAGCTGAATTGTGGGGGAGACTGGGGTGCAGTTATAGCAGGAGTACAGTGCACACTTTTGCTGCCAGTGTGACTGACCAGTGACCACCAGTATATTGTCTGCCTGAAAAAGTTAAACACTCCTGTGGTGTTTTTTTTTTTTTGTTCTATAAACGCATTCTGCTGACAGTGTCCAGCAGGTCCGTCATTCATTATATTATATAAATATTTACCTGCAGTAGTGTTATATTTTTTTTGTTCATCTCTATCATCTTTATCATCACTATATTAGCAGACGCAGTACGGTAGTCCACGGCTGTGGCTACCTCTGTGTCGTCAGTGCTCGTCCATAATTGTATACCTACCTGTGGTGGTTTTTTTTTTTCTATCTTCTTCATACTAGTAGTTTAGGAGTCTGCTGACAGTGTCCAGCAGGTCCGTCATTATATTATATATACCTGCAGTAGTGATATATATATATTTTTAATATCATTATCATCTCTATACTAGCAGACGCAGTACGGTAGTCCACGGCTGTAGCTACCTTTGTGTCGTCAGTGCTCGTCCATAATTGTATACCTACCTGTGGTGGGGTTTTTTTTTCTATCTTCTTCATACTAGTAGTTTAGGAGTCTGCTGACAGTGTCCAGCAGGTCCGTCATTATATTATATATACCTGCAGTAGTGATATATATATATTTTTTATATCATTATCATCTCTATACTAGCAGACGCAGTACGGTAGTCCACGGCTGTAGCTACCTCTGTGTCGTCAGTGCTCGTCCATAATTGTATACCTACCTGTGGTGGTTTTTTTTTTTCTATCTTCTTCATACTAGTAGTTTAGGAGTCTGCTGACAGTGTCCAGCAGGTCCGTCATTAAATTATATATACCTGCAGTAGTGATATATATATATTTTTTATATCATTATCATCTCTATACTAGCAGACGCAGTACGGTAGTCCACGGCTGTAGCTACCTCTGTGTCGTCAGTGCTCGTCCATAATTGTATACCTACCTGTAGTGGGGTTTTTTTTTCTATCTTCTTCATACTAGTAGTTTAGGAGTCTGCTGACAGTGTCCAGCAGGTCCGTCATTATATTATATATACCTGCAGTAGTGATATATATATATTTTTTATATCATTATCATCTCTATACTAGCAGACGCAGTACGGTAGTCCACGGCTGTAGCTACCTCTGTGTCGTCAGTGCTCGTCCATAATTGTATACCTACCTGTGGTGGGTTTTTTTTTCTATCTTCTTCATACTAGTAGTTTAGGAGTCTGCTGACAGTGTCCAGCAGGTCCGTCATTATATTATATATACCTGCAGTAGTGATATATATATATATTTTATATCATTATCATCTCTATACTAGCAGACGCAGTACGGTAGTCCACGGCTGTAGCTACCTCTGTATCGTCAGTCACTCATCATCCATAAGTATACTAGTATCCATCCATCTCCATTGTTTACCTGAGGTGCCTTTTAGTTGTGCCTATTAAAATATGGAGAACAAAAATGTTGAGGTTCCAAAAATAGGGAAAGATCAAGATCCACTTCCACCTCGTGCTGAAGCTGCTGCCACTAGTCATGGCCCAGACGATGAAATTCCATCAACGTCGTCTGCCAAGGCCGATGCCCAATGTCATAGTACAGAGCATGTAAAATCCAAAACACAAAATATCAGTAAAAAAAGGACTCAAAAATCTAAAATAAAATCGTCGGAGGAGAAGCGTAAACTTGCCAATATGCCATTTACCACACGGAGTGGCAAGGAACGGCTGAGGCCCTGGCCTATGTTCATGGCTAGTGGTTCAGCTTCACATGAGGATGGAAGCACTCAGCCTCTCGCTAGAAAAATGAAAAGACTTAAGCTGGCAAAAGCACAGCAAAGAACTGTGCGTTCTTCGAAATCACAAATCCACAAGGAGAGTCCAATTGTGTCGGTTGCGATGCCTGACCTTCCCAACACTGGACGTGAAGAGCATGCGCCTTCCACCATTTGCACGCCCCCTGCAAGTGCTGGAAGGAGCACCCGCAGTCCAGTTCCTGATAGTCAGATTGAAGATGTCAGTGTTGAAGTACACGAGGATGAGGAGGATATGGGTGTTGCTGGCGCTGGGGAGGAAATTGACAAGGAGGATTCTGATGGTGAGGTGGTTTGTTTAAGTCAGGCACCCGGGGAGACACCTGTTGTCCATGGGAGGAATATGGCCATTGACATGCCTGGTGAAAATACCAAAAAAATCAGCTCTTCGGTGTGGAAGTATTTCAACAGAAATGCGGACAACAGGTGTCAAGCCGTGTGTTGCCTTTGTCAAGCTGTAATAAGTAGGGGTAAGGACGTTAACCACCTCGGAACATCCTCCCTTATACGTCACCTGCAGCGCATTCATCATAAGTCAGTGACAAGTTCAAAAACTTTGGGCGACAGTGGAAGCAGTCCACTGACCAGTAAATCCCTTCCTCTTGTAACCAAGCTCACGCAAACCACCCCACCAACTCCCTCAGTGTCAATTTCCTCCTTCCCCAGGAATGCCAATAGTCCTGTAGGCCATGTCACTGGCAATTCTGACGAGTCCTCTCCTGCCTGGGATTCCTCCGATGCATCCTTGCGTGTAACGCCTACTGCTGCTGGCGCTGCTGTTGTTGCTGCTGGGAGTCGATGGTCATCCCAGAGGGGAAGTCGTAAGACGACTTTTACTACTTCCACCAAGCTATTGACTGTCCAACAGTCCTTTGCGAGGAAGATGAAATATCACAGCAGTCATTCTGCTGCAAAGCGGATAACTGAGGCCTTGGCATCCTGGGCGGTGAGAAACGTGGTTCCGGTATCCATCATTACTGCAGAGCCAACTATAGACTTGTTTGAGGTACTGTGTCCCCGGTACCAAATACCATCTAGGTTCCATTTCTCTAGGCAGGCGATACCGAAAATGTACACAGACCTCAGAAAAAGACTCACCAGTGTCCTAAAAAATGCAGTTGTACCCAATGTCCACTTAACCACGGACATGTGGACAAGTGGAGCAGGGCAGACTCAGGACTATATGACTGTGACAGCCCACTGGGTAGATGTATTGACTCCCGCCGCAAGAACAGCAGCAGTGGCACCAGTAGCAGCATCTCGCAAACGCCAACTCTTTCCTAGGCAGGCTACGCTTTGTATCACCGCTTTCCAGAATACGCACACAGCTGAAAACCTCTTACGGCAACTGAGGAAGATCATCGCAGAATGGCTTACCCCAATTGGACTCTCCTGTGGATTTGTGGCATCGGACAACGCCAGCAATATTGTGTGTGCATTAAATATGGGCAAATTCCAGCACGTCCCATGTTTTGCACATACCTTGAATTTGGTGGTGCAGAATTATTTAAAAAACGAGAGGGGCGTGCAAGAGATGCTGTCGGTGGCCAGAAGAATTGCGGGACACTTTCGGCGTACAGGCACCACGTACAGAAGACTGGAGCAACACCAAAAACGCCTGAACCTGCCCTGCCATCATCTGAAGCAAGAAGTGGTAACGAGGTGGAATTCAACTCTCTATATGCTTCAGAGGTTGGAGGAGCAGCAAAAGGCCATTCAAGCCTATACAACTGACCACGATATAGGAGGTGGAATGCACCTGTCTCAAGCGCAGTGGAGAATGATTTCAACGTAGTGCAAGGTTCTGCAACCTTTTGAACTTGCCACACGTGAAGTCAGTTCAGACACTGCCAGCCTGAGTCAGGTCATTCCCCTCATCAGGCTTTTGCAGAAGAAGCTGGAGACATTGAAGGAGGAGCTAACACTGAGCGATTCCGCTAGGCATGTGGGACTTGTGGATGGAGCCCTTAATTCGCTTAACAAGGATTCACGGGTGGTCAATCTGTTGAAATCAGAGCACTACATTTTGGCCACCGTGCTCGATCCTAGATTTAAAACCTACGTTGTATCTCTCTTTCCGGCAGACACAAGTCTGCAGGGGTTCAAAGAACTGCTGGTGAGAAAATTGTCAAGTCAAGCGGAACGCGACCTGTCAACATCTCCTCCTTCACATTCTCCCGCAACTGGGGGTGCGAGGAAAAGGCTCAGAATTCCGAGCCCACCCGCTGGCGGTGATGCAGGGCAGTCTGGAGCGACTGCTGATGCTGACATCTGGTCCGGACTGAAGGACCTGACAACGATTACGGACATGTCGTCTACTGTCACTGCATATGATTCTCTCACCATTGAAAGAATGGTGGAGGATTATATGAGTGACCGCATCCAAGTAGGCACGTCAGACAGTCCGTACGTATACTGGCAGGAAAAATAGGCAATTTGGAGGCCCTTGCACAAACTGGCTTTATTCTACCTAAGTTGCCCTCCCACAAGTGTGTACTCCGAAAGAGTGTTTAGTGCCGCCGCTCACCTTGTCAGCAATCGGCATACGAGGTTACTTCCAGAAAATGTGGAGAAGATGATGTTTATTAAAATGAATTATAATCAATTCCTCCATGGAGACATTCACCAGCAGCAATTGCCTCCACAAAGTACACAGGGAGCTGTGATGGTGGATTCCAGTGGGGACGAATTGATAATCTGTGAGGAGGGGGATGTACACGGTGATGAATCGGAGGATGATGATGAGGTGGACATCTTGCCTCTGTAGAGCCAGTTTGTGCAAGGAGAGATTAATTGCTTCTTTTTTGGTGGGGGTCCAAACCAACCCGTCATTTCAGTCACAGTCGTGTGGCAGACCCTGTCACTGAAATGATGGGTTGGTTAAAGTGTGCATGTCCTGTTTATACAACATAAGGGTGGGTGGGAGGGCCCAAGGACAATTCCATCTTGCACCTCTTTTTTCTTTCATTTTTCTTTGCGTCATGTGCTGTTTGGGGAGTGTTTTTTGGAAGGGCCATCCTGCGTGACACTGCAGTGCCACTCCTAGATGGGCCAGGTGTTAGTGTCGGCCACTAGGGTCACTTATCTTAGTCACACAGCTACCTCATTGCGCCTCTTTTTTTTCTTCTTTGCGTCATGTGCTGTTTGGGGAGTATTTTTTGGAAGGGCCATCCGGCCTGACACTGCAGTGCCACTCCTAGATGGGCCAGGTGTTTGTGTCGGCCACTAGGGTCGCTTAGCTTACTCACACAGCTACCTCATTGCGCCTCTTTTTTTCTTTGCGTCATGTGCTGTTTGGGGAGTGTTTTTTGGAAGGGCCATCCTGCGTGACACTGCAGTGCCATTCCTAGATGGGCCAGGTGTTTGTGTCGGCCACTTGGGTCGCTGAGCTTAGTCACACAGCTACCTCATTGCGCCTCTTTTTTTCTTTGCGCCATGTGCTGTTTGGGGAGTGTTTTTTGGAAGGGACATCCTGCGTGACACTGCAGTGCCACTCCTAGATGGGCCAGGTGTTTGTATCGGCCACTTGGGTCGCTGAGCTTAGTCATCCAGCGACCTCGGTGCAAATTTTAGGACTAAAAATAATATTGTGAGGTGTGAGGTGTTCAGAATAGACTGAAAATGAGTGGAAATTATGGTTATTGAGGTTAATAATACTTTGGGATCAAAATGACCCCCAAATTCTATGATTTAAGCTGTTTTTTAGGGTTTTTTGAAAAAAACACCTGAATCCAAAACACACCCGAATCCGACAAAAAAAATTCGGTGAGGTTTTGCCAAAACGCGTTCGAACCCAAAACACGGCCACAGAACCGAACCCAAAACCAAAACACAAAACCCGAAAAATTTCCGGTGCACATCTCTAGTTTATACAGCAGCTATATGAAAATATGTAAAAGGAGGCGTCTTGATTTAGATGCTTCCTACATGCTTTTGTGATCCTCTTCTGCATCCAAAGACACATCATCGGATCACTTGCATGAACGTTGGCCATCTGAGGATCCATAAGGTCATGCAGGATGGCCGGGCTGTCCATGATGCTGTGTCCAATCCCAGAAAACGGAGTCGACCTGTTACAGTTTTTTTGGAATGATGCCCAGCTCCTACCAGCCCTGCTACTAAATGCCAGCAGCCTGTCAGTCAGGTCGCGGTTTGGGGGAACTGTGTGTGAAGATGTAGGACCCATTCTGAACATGTGCTGAACTGGTCCAGCACATGTGCAGCTTCCCCACCATTCAAGGGCGCTGGAATGGTTTGTGGTTTGGGGGGCATAGTAAAGTATCCTTTTTGGCGCTCCCCTCTAATTCACCCCCCCCATGCAGGGAGCACTTAGATACACACACACACACCCCATGCGGGGAGCACTTAGCTCCGGCTTCCCACAGAGACTCCTACTGTAAAAAGGCAAGTGCCACATCCTGCTGCCACATGTCCTGTCCTCCTGTCCTGGTTGGCTCTTCACTCTTCAGGGATGCATTACTGGGAGGAGGCATGACCATGCTGGGCCTGCTGGGACATCCCCGCCTTCTCATAGTAAAGCATCAGTGAAGAACCGGCTGGGTCAGAACAGGGGGCAGCACGCTGCGGTGCCGGCAGCAGACTTTTAAAGTAGGAGTCTCAGCGAGGAGCTGGAGGTAAGCGCTCTCCCTTCCCAGCACCTGCGCCTCTTTGATATTTGGGGGGGGGGGGGGGAAGCTGTCCCCCTGAGCCCCCCCCCCCATTCCGATGCCATTGCCACTAATTAGAGGTGGATAAAAACTTAGAGCTAGTAAAGGTGAGCAAATTTATGTCCCACCTTAACTAGTTATGGACATGCAGGTGGCAGTTCGCTCCTAGCTCTTGTATATACTGTGGAATGCTCCTGAAATTGTAGAAGAAATAGACTACTCAGTCTTCCTAAACTTTCTGGCAGCTGCCAGAGAATAACCTGTGGCCAAAGTTCATCCATCTGAAAATCACTGCTGTGTGAAAGTTGAAAAGTAACTTTTGGTAGGTGCTAGGCGATAGGAGACTTGGATTCTATATAAGATGCCGCGGTCGGGACTCGGCGCCATTTCACTGGATTGCACGCTGCCGTTTGCTGCATTATACTCTGCTGTAATGGCTGAATTGTATAGTTGCTGTACTGGATAGTGACTGAGTGTGTATAAGAGGCACACTGCTCACTGATGCATGCTGCTCTATTCTCTGCTATACTGGATGTGCTGTTTCCAGACTCATATGTGGCTGTGCTGTATAGTGACTGTGTATAGGAAGCACACTGCATGCTGATGCATGCTGTGCCATACTCTGCTATACTAGCTGTGTTGTTTCCAGAATCACAAGTGGCTGTGCTGTACAGTGACTGTGTATAGGTGGCATGCTACAGGCTGCTGTGTGCTGTGCTGTGTTCTGCTATACTGGATGTGCTTTGTCCAGACTCACAAGTGACTGTGCTGTATAGTGACTGTGTGTATAGGGGGCACGCTGCTGTGTGCTGCATTATACTTTGATGTAAATTGTTCTTTTTGGGGCGTTTTGTTCACATGCATCTACAAGCCCTGTGATCCATGCAGTTCAAACCGAACTGCAAGTTTAAAAATGTGTGTGTGTATATATATATATACATATATATATTGTATATACATTATACAATGTATATATATTTCTGTTTTTGTACTGGTTGGTTGGTGCGCTTTACTCAAGTTCACTTAATTTACTTCACGTGCATCTATAAGCCCTGTGATCCATGCAAGCAGAACTGAACTGCAGGTTTAAAAATAGAAAAATAAAATATATACCTGTATATAATATACAGTATCTATTGTTTTTGTACTGGTTGGTGTGCTTTACTTGAGTGCATTTTGTTCAGGTGCATCTATAAGCCCAGTTATCCACGCAGTAATCTGCAAATTGACAAACGCATAACTATCACTTTAGAGAGGAGCAGCCAGGTACTAGAAAAAGACACCTCTCATAAAGAGAAGGTTTTGTGCAGAAAAAAACATAAAATTGCTAACAATGCCATTCATCACATGCAGTGGCAAGGAAAGACTCAGGCCTTGACCTTTATTTCTGAGTGGTGGTTCTGCAACTGTCAGTGAGGCATCTTCTTCTGTCTCTCATGACGATGCAAGACCTTTTCACTCAGAGACTAGAAGAGGTGTAAAAAATTGAAAACCACTAAGACAGTAGAACCAACTATGTGTCCAGAAACGGAAATTTCACTAATCCTTGAGGAGAGTCTAAGTGTGTCCAAGAGTGCTATGTGTGAGCCTGATTTTTCTGATACTATACTCGCAGAGAAGCCACTGTCCACCATTCTGCTTCCTCTGCAAATGTGGGGATGAGCAGCAAAAGTATAGCTGATGACATAGAAATTGAGTATATTACCATGGAATTGCAAGAGGATGAGGGGGATATTTGTGTAGCTGATGCTGGTGCTAATGTGGATGTTGAGGATGTTGTCTGTGTAAGTCAGGCACCAGAGGAAGCAGCTCTTGGCCATGATAAGAAGATAGCCATTGTCATGCCTGGGCATAGGGCCAACAAATCCACTTTGGATGTGTGGAATTATTTTGACCAATTTGTCAAGAATTATTTTTACCAATTTTTCAAGCCATCTGCAGCCTTTGTGGAACCACAGTAAGTAGAGATTGGGCCGTTAAGCATCTAGGAACCTCCACCCTGTTACGGAATTTGCAGCAAGCTCATGACAAGTTATTGATAACATCAAAAGCTGCTGCTAAAAAAATAACAATCAATCAGTAGAGTTTCAGCTAGCTTCCTTCTCTTAACAAGATCCTAGCAGCTGCAATTTCAACCACCAACACCTTAATCCTCAATATACTCAGCAATTATCAGAGGATCCAATTTGCTAAGGCTATGGGGGGACTCCTCCCCATTACAGGATTCCTCAGAAGAATCATTGGGTGCTAGGCCTGCTGCTGCTGTGGGTGGTTCTTCATCCCAGAACGGGACCATGAAGACTACTATTAGTATTGTAAAAAATCAATTGACTGTCAAACAATCCTTCTCAAGAGGAAGCAAGTATGACAGCTCTAACCTTATCACAGCTAAACAGGTATTAGATCTGTGTCCAACATCCGCCATTAATGCAGTGGGTTTTACACAGTTAATTGAGGTTCAGTGTTCCCAAAATTCCATCTCAATTCCATTTTATCTGAAAAGCCATTCCTCGGCTGTACCAGGACATTAAAAAAAATCTTAATTACTGGCCTACAAAAGGCAATTGTATTCACTGTCCACTTAACCACAGATATGAGGACATGCAGTAGTGGGCAAACTAAATATTATATGACTGTGACAGCCCACTGGGTGGGTGAATTGCCTTCAGCAGTAGCAGAATCTAACAAACAATGCCAGCTCATTCAGAGGTAGGCATACCGCTGACAACACCTTAGAAAAATGAAGGGATGTCATAGAAACATGGCTTACCCCACTTGGACTCTCATCAGGATATGTGATATCTTATAACGCCACATATATTGTGAGAGCATTACAGCTGAGTGAATTCCAACACTACCCCTGTTTTGCTCACATGATCAACTTAGTGGTACAGGGCTTTTTAAAAATTGACAGAGGCATGCAGTAGATGCTGCTGGAGGCCCGAAAAATTTCAGGACATTTTGGCATTCAGCAACAGCATGCAGGAGATTGAAGCATTTGCAACAACAGTTTAATTTGTCCTACCATCACCTAAAGCAGGATATGGTATAAAGGTGGAATTCTACCCTTTATATGCTTCAACGGATGGAGGAACAGCAAAAAGCCATCCATTGCTTTAAAACAAGTCACGACATTTGGAAAGGAGGAAGAATATACAGCACAGTGGAAAGTACTTTTTGTCTTGTGCAAGGTGCTCAAATCCTTTGAAGTAGCCGCCTATAAAGAGAGTGCTGGCACTGGTACCTTGAGAAAGGTGATTCTCCTAATTAGGTTTTGGGAAAATCAGCAGGCGAAATTGAAGAGGGAGATTAAACAAAGCGAATCCACAAAGTATGCAGGACTTGCATATCAAGTCCTTTATTCACTTTGCCAGGATCCAAGGGTTGTCAATATACTGAAATTTGAACACTACATTTTTGTAATCGTGCTTGATCCTATGTTTAAGTCATATACTGTGTCTTATTTTCCAACTGATACAGATCTTAATAGATGCAAAACGCTCCTGGTGAGCAAGTTGGCAGCTCAAGTGACACATGGCGCTACAACGTCTCCTCATTCAGTTTCTTCAACGGCAGCCAGAAAAAAAACTCAGCTTTCCCAGAAGACACAGCAGTGATGCAGATAAGTCAACAGAACATTTTGGTTGTGGTCAGGTTGTGGCCAGGTCTACAAGAATTGCTTAACATCAGTGACACCTAAACCATAGCTCCATCTGATACAGTCATCATCCAAGACATGGTGGAGGATTATTTGCATGACACTGTACAAATAGACATGTCACAGAGTCTCTTCAAATACTGGAAGGAAAAGAGGCAATTTGGAGGCCCTTGTACAAACTTCCTTTGCATTACTTAAGCTGTCCATGCCCAGTGTGTATTCGGAGAGAGTTCTCAGCACAGCCAGGAGAACCTTGTGAGCGAACGGCGTCGGAAGCTATTTCCTCAAAATGTGGAAAAGATGATGTTCATCAAAATTAAATGGAAATTCCATGAGGAAGGCCTTTCCCGGCAATAACATGGGATAGACATAAGGATATCCTTACAGTGAAATAAGGATTAAATAAGGATTGAGATAAAAATATAGTAAAGAAAGTGTGCATGTCTTTTTAATATCCAACATAAGGGTGGGCGGAAGTGTCCAAGGACAATTCCATATTGCACCACCATTCATTTCTGCCACTGATGTGTGGCTAAGTTTTATGCTATAAACTGCTGTGTGTTTGCGTCGCTGCTCTGTTGCTTAGTAACCAGCCAGCTCACTGCAACCTTTGGCCAATAATGGTGAAAACAATATTGTGAGCTGTGAGGTGGTCAAAATTGACCAGAAATTACTGAACATTAATGAGATTAATAATAGTCTAGGAACAAAAAAAGACCCAAATTATGTGATTTTAGGTTTTTTTTTGGTGAATTTTTAAAAAAATAATCCAAATCCAAAACCAGTTATGGCGATTTGGCAAATCCAAATCCAAAACTGGACGATGAATCAGAGCCGAATCCAAATACAGCAAAAATGGTCTGACGCACATCTCTAGTCATAAAATACATACATGCAAAAAGATATAAATAGTTATTTCAGTCTTTACAAGTCAAAGTGCACATAATGACAGAATCAAGATAAAAACAAGTACAGCACAGTTACATATGGTATCACAAGGTCCACGAGAGAGTGTATTTTGCTCAGGGGTTCAGATGGAAATAGGGGCTTTATTCATATTTGTACACACATGATTATTTGCATACAAATACAATGTTTGGAGGACTGCGCAGGAGCAATACCCATTCTGCACATGTGCAGAACAAGTCTTGTGATGTCGCTTGCAGCCCCCTGTCAGTTTGGGGGCTGAAGCAGGGGTGGCACCCAGCACTATTCTTCAAAATGGTGGCATGTCACCCCATTTTTAAGGTGTAATGGGTCCAGGGTCTGCATCATTGGCTTAGGCCCTGCTGGGCTGGTGACACAGCGTTTTATACCTCTGTCATAATGTCACTCAGCCCTAGTCTGATAAGCATGTGTTACTCAAGAGACTTGGGCTTGCCAAAAAGTTGTTCTGCCCTCTAGAATAAAAAGTTTGCCCCAAAAGCATTAGCCTCTCAACAACTCTATGTGGTGGGTGATAGCAGAACCGGCGCTACCCACTCAGCAAGGGTATGCAAAGCAGGAAGATGCCAAGCTGAAGAGGCGCTCTCCCCACTCTGCTACCCTGCTGCTGCCGGCTTCCATTGTGTCTGTCTAACTGGATGACAAGCAGCAGCACTGGCAGCCTGTAGAGCAGGTCCGTATGTAAAGTCCCTCAGGCTCCTTCCCCCTCCTCAGTGAGGTTGTGGGGACTCAGCCCACACACAGCACCACTGCCATCCCCCAGAGTCACCATTGCTTATGTAACAGAGCCTGAGAAAGGGAGGAGGAGAAGGCGCAGGAGGTTGAATGAATGCTACTGTCTCTGGGGCTGTATATACCCATTCAAGACCTCTCTGCTCTCTCTTGGACTGGGGGGTGACCCGGCTGTGTATGTCTCTATAGGGTCCCAGGGGCAAATGCAGGATTTGAGAGGGAGGGTAAACTAGGCTGACTGTTGCTAAGCAACCACCCGGCTTGCATTCCAACATGGGGGTACTGCTCACACATCACGGCCGCTGGCGCTGTAAAGGAAGTAAGGGGGAGATGTACAAAAAATATAACAATACATATACAAGAGAAAAATATACAAGAAAAAAATACAATAAACAAATACCAAAAGCATTAGACACTGTGGTTTGAGGAGATTACATTCTAATCATTATTAATTATTAAGACTAATCTATAACTTCAAGCCCAGCAAGGTATATGGAATGCCTGCAACATCACATACTAAAGCAGAAAAGATGACATCCATCATTACAGATAAACCAGTGGAAATAATTAAAGCAACAAAGTAGAGCACATCACATATGATTATTCCAATTAATGTTATCATTAAGTCTCTTGGGGGTTATAGAGTTTAATCTAAAAATCCATCTGGATTGAGCAAGTAATAGTGCCTTTGCCCTATCTGCACCACACGGGGATTCTGGAACATGGTCAATTATGAAGACTTTGAGGGCAGTCAAGTGGTGCCCCATAGATTTAAAGTACCGGGCCACTACTACTGTGGTTGTTATGTGTATAAGGGACAATAAAACTGTGGGCATTATGTGTGACACTACTACTGTGGGTGTTATGTGTAAGAGGGCACTACTACTGTAAACATTATGTGTATAAGGTAAAGGGGCATATGGAGGGCGGCTCTAGTGAAACACAAGCTCTGGGCACCAAAAAAGGATAGCATGCACTCTACAGTCACCACGCTGGTGCCCCACTTGCTCTTGCCCATAGCCATATTTTGTTTACTAGTAACAGGCTAACTGCACAGTCTGCTAGTGATCCTGTCTTCCCTACCCGCACACTTTTCCAGAGGAGCAGCAGCACATCCACATACACCCACCCATTAGCGGACTCACCAGCCCAGCCGGTCCATCAGTTGCAGAGCGGCTAGAGCATCCATTATGCAGAGCTGCCCAGCTAGAGTGTGTGGAGTCCAAGGCAGAGCATCAAACAGTGTTATGTATACAAAGTGGAGAAGCAGGAGGTACTATATTTACAGTAGCGGGGTGTGTTTGGGATGATAGGTATAAGGTCACTGGGCTGTACCTGACATAATGTGTATAAGCGGCTCTACCTAGCATAATGTGTATAAGTGGCTCTACCTGGCATAATGTATATAATGGGCTTTACCTGGCATAATGTGTTTAAGGAGCTCTACCTGGCATAATCTGTATAAAATGCTCTACGTGGAATAACATTTCATACTGGACCCCTAATTTGAGTTGGGAGCAAAAATACTAAGGTAAAATGTGCAGCTTGGAGAGAGATATCCAGTTCTGCAAGGATAGAATACTGCATGTGCCAGTGTAAAGGCAGGAAAAGTAGCAAATGCTATAGCATCAGGGCTCAATCATACATAATATTGAATTTTAATGAAGTATAAATATATATATATATATATATATATTGGTGGGGGAAAGCTTGTCGGCGCTTGACTGCGATACCAATATATACTAGAATGTAGTCCAGGTTGTTTAAACACAAATAAGTCTCCTTTTTCTAGACACTCCCTTAATATTACTTGGGCGTCAGCTACACCTTAAAGAAAGAAGCATTGGTAAGGTGCTTCATGTACAATGTAAACGAAAAAAAGAATAAGGTGATTTTAAGCGACCTGTGGTGTCTAATATTAATATGAGACTCAAAATTTAAAAAAAGGTATTTTAATAAATCTGGTAAGCACCAACAAAAACAAAGTAGAAAATAGCTCTATAACAAAGAGCCAGAAAAATACTAAGACTATGTATAAGACATTTGTTAATATAAAATTAATACAAATTTAAAAATTAAAAATTAGACAAGAGAAAAACACGTCCTAAAAGTAGAAAATTGGACATAAGATCAGCATAAAAAAGTATAAAAATAGAATTCTTAGCTTTTTGAGAGGGTATGTAGCATAGCACCCAACGCGTTTCGTCCTATTTGGACTTCATCCTTGACCCCTTGATGAAGTCCAAATAGGACGAAACGCGTTGGGTGCTATGCTACATACCCTCTCAAAAAGCTAAGAATTCTATTTTTATACTTTTTTATGCTGATCTTATGTCCAATTTTCTACTTTTAGGACGTGTTTTTCTCTTGTCTAATTTTTAATTTTTAAATTTGTATTAATTTTATATTAACAAATGTCTTATACATAGTCTTAGTATTTTTCTGGCTCTTTGTTATAGAGCTATTTTCTACTTTGTTTTTGTTGGTGCTTACCAGATTTATTAAAATACCTTTTTTTAAATTTTGAGTCTCATATTAATATTAGACACCACAGGTCGCTTAAAATCACCTTATTCTTTTTTTCATATATATATATATATATACAAACAGAGAACCCAGCACTCACCAAAGTAAACTCACTTATCCTCAACAATTCAATAAATAAATGATGGGGGTTTAGTTGGTGGATTGGCCAATGCACGGAAGCCTGTATACCGATTCAAGGTACCCCACCTTCATACAGGTCCTACACTATCACAGAGTCTTAAAACCTGACTACCACACTGCTGCATCATCTGCCTGCTAGATGTAATGTGTACCTGCCACAGACTTTATGGCTTTTAAAGGCACACTAGTCACCTATTGCACTGGCTCAAAGATGATTGCTAAAAAACAGCTGAGACAGGTTCAGGATAATAAAGTCCACACAGGGGTGCATGAGAAAGCTAGTGGCCACGGTTAATAAGAGCTAACCATAGATTAACCCCTTCATATACACACAGAGTAAAAACCACAGCACTCACCGCACCAGAAGCGGGGCACTGCTATGCACTTACCACTCCTGAACCTGTCTCAGCTGTTTTTTAGCAATCATCTTTGAGCCAGTGCAATAGGTGACTAGTGTGCCTTTAAAAGCCATAAAGTCTGTGGCAGGTACACATTACATCTAGCAGGCAGATGATGCAGCAGTGTGGTAGTCAGGTTTTAAGACTCTGTGATAGTGTAGGACCTGTATGAAGGTGGGGTACCTTGAATCGGTATACAGGCTTCCGTGCATTGGCCAATCCACCAACTAAACCCCCATCATTTATTTATTGAATTGTTGAGGATAAGTGAGTTTACTTTGGTGAGTGCTGGGTTCTCTGTTTGTATTTATTAGAGCGATGTGGTCATGGGCTTCATGCACCCCGCCCTGTGAGTGGTAAGTACAGCTGTGTACCCCGCTTCTGTGGTGGAGAGTGCAGTGTTACATGCACCCCACCCTGTGAGTGGTAAGTGCATAGCAGTGCCCCGCTTCTGGTGCGGTGAGTGCTGTGGTTTTTACTCTGTGTGTATATATATATATATATATATATATATATATTTTGAGACTTTGTGATAGTGTATGATCTGCATGAAGGTGGGGTACCTTGGCGAGCGGTATGCAGGCTTCCGTGCATTGGCCAATTCACTAACTAAACCCCCATCATTTATTTATTGATGTTGTGAGGATAAGTGAGCTTGCTATGGTGAGTGCTGAACTTTCTGTCTGTATATATATATGTGCCCTAGTCAATTTTAAGACCTTGTTCTTAGCTAGCTCTAATTCACCCAGGGGGTAACCTCGCTGTATGAACTTCTCCATCATATTATTAAGCGCTAGAATTGTCTCCCCCGGGTCAGAGGTAATCCGCCTCACGTATGCAATTAACACCAATAGCATCAATTTTTTGGATGTAACTATCAAGCACTTAGCGAATAAACTGTCTACCTCCATGTATATTAAGCCTACCGATAGAAACAGCTTGCTTAATTATCATAGCTTTCACCCCCAGTCTTTGCATAGGGGTCACCCCTACTCGCAATTTTTGCGAGTGAGGCGGATTACCTCTGACGCGGGGGAGACAATTCTAGCACTTAATAATATGATGGAGAAGTTCATACAGCGAGGTTACCCCCTGGGTGAATTAGAGCTAGCTAAGAACAAGGTTTTAAAATTGACTAGGGCACAGACCTTAAAACCTAGGGTGAAGCGACGAGATGACAATTGCTTACTGTGGGTTAATAAATACACTACAGCTTCCACTAAAATCATCAAAAAGGCCAAACAACTTTGGCCCATTATCCAAACTGATAAAGCTCTATCGGATTTAGGAGGCACAAGGCTTTTGCCCAGCTTCACGCGTAGCCACAACATTGGAGACAGGATCATGAAACTTGACATCTCCCATAATACCAGAATTCAGACCAAGCATTTTTTGAGACCTAAGAATGGTTGCTATAAATGTTTGGGCTGTGCCACTTGTAACACCCTTGTCTCAGGCATGACCTTTAATCATCCGCACTCAGGCAGAAAGTTGAAAATACTGCATAGACTAACTTGTACATCCACGCATGTGGTTTATATGTTGACCTGCCCATGTGGTCTTGCCTATGTGGGCAAGACCATTAGGCAGTTTAGGGAAAGGATGGCTCTGCATCGCAGTGCCATCAAAAAAGCATTTGAGAAAGGCCACAGTGAACAACCGTTCGCACGGCACTGCCTACAGGCTAAGCATGGGGTAGCCAGTATACGTGCTACCCTTATCGACCATGTTCCAGTGACACCCAGGAGGGGCAATAGAGCTAGACGCTTGCTGCAAAAGGAAACACGCTGGATCTTTTCTCTGGGGACTCTAGCACCCAGAGGGTTAAATGAAAATATGAGCCTCCAGTGTTACCTTTAACTATATTAATTTTAGGGGATTGCTGCTCGGAGTTTTCTTATATATATTCTTATACATTTCCCTACAAATGTTTCTAGGAGGTATGGCTTCAAGCACATGTGCGGTGTTTATTAAGCTCATTACCGATACCATAGGACCAGTAGAGTTACAATATTTCCTATATTGCTTATTTTTAAATGTCTGTTTCACACTGTTTAATTGTATCTTGTACCTATAGTGCGGCTGCAGTAGCGGCGCCCTAAGGACGCTCCTGGTGGTTGCCATGGATACTCTCCTATTCATTCAGCGCACCCGACACGTCATCACTACGCGACGCGGAAGACAGCGGAGTGGAGTGGCTGGCGGTGGTGCCGCTGAACAGGTGAGTACGTTTGTGTTTAATGGATGCACTAGTATTTATGTTTGCTGTTTCACATGCTGTATAAACTTGCTGTTTTTTGGCCCTGAGGACGGGCGCTCACCCCGAAACATGTCGGCCATCCTTGTCTAATAAAATGACCTAATCACCTGCTTCCAGTCTGTACGAGTGCCGCCTTAATTTCATGATATACACAGTGACCTAGCATCACCAGGAGGGCACCGCAGCACTTTTCTTCTCTTAAGGTACCCGGGAGTGCCGGGTTCATTGTTGTTCATTCATATATATATATATATATATATATATTGTAACACTGTAAGGGTAAAAGGTGCCGTTTCCTGGGATAAATGGCAGCACGCAGCAGCTGAGGAACCACACAAGTCCAGTTTCCGGTACAACTGGCCCCAGTCATTTTTATTATACAGAAAATAAAACAAACAGCAAAAGAAAATACCTTGCCTGTCGGGCACTAACTAAACACAAGATGTTCCTAACTATCACTAAACAAAAACACAGAGTTCTCCAGTAAACACTGTATAGCTCACTTGTATCAGGAAGCATGTTTCTCTCACAGAGATCCTGCAGTCTTCCCAGGCAGTTTGCACACATTAATCAGGCTAGAAGCCCTATAAGACTCTTGCACAGCTGAAAGCCCTGATTAGCCCTCTGTGAGGCCAAAGATCCAAACTGGGTCCAATGTCTGGAACTCGCCCTATCTCTCTCTCAGGGCCTTTATCCAGCTTTTCCAGCAAACTGAAAAGGTTTCTAACAAAACAAAAGCATTTTCCTAGAAGTTTTCATTTTCTAAAACATGTAAGACAAGAACCTGGGACAAACATACCTGCCCTCAAACACTATCCCAGTGTTCTTGTCACAATATATATATATATATATATATATATATATATATATATATATATTTATAGTATTACCATATAAATGTATCTAAATATAGATGCAAATGTTGAATAGAAATATTAGTAAAGATGAATACCATTGTACAAAGATCCGTTGTATTTCTCTTTAAATTATCCAGTAAGAATCAGAATTCTTGCTGCTGTCTGATAGTGGGCATCAAATAAATAATGCTAAAACATTACAGCAGCCACACTATCTATGGTAGCTGGCGGAAGCAAGACTCGCTCAGCCAGAAGCTGTAGCTTGTTGTCATAATCCAGTGGTTCTCTCTTCCTGGGGTGCCTCAGGGCACTTGCAAGAGTGCCTTGTATTGATGGTCCAAGACCAATTCACATTATGTGAGGTCAATGTAATAGGCAAAACCAGTGCTGGTGGTTGTCAGTCATAAAATATGTGGACAAATAGAAGCAACCTTGACCCTCACCACACAATTGAACTAACGGATGACATATAAACACGAGTAACTTAATTTAATGTTTCCTTCTAAATTTCTGAATAAGAATCTTTTTGCCTAGGGGTGTTGTGAAAAAAATTCTAATACTCTAGGGCGCCATGATTCAAAAAAATTTGGGAACCACTGTCATAATCATTAGTGTGCACTCTGCACCAGTGGTCAAGCATCCTTATATGCCTCCTTACAGACTTATATGCATCTTTCTTGTGGTCTACATTAGGTGCCTTTATGTCAACTTTCTCTACTGTACCCAACCAGTGCTTTAATGCCCTCTCCCTCCTTCCCACTTTCTGTCCCTCCAAACATAAAATGGAGAAAGCAATGTTACTTCATTTTAGCTTGTTTTCACCACTTTTTAAATACAGCCATTGTATATATAGTATATTAATTTCTTATCCGTTATTATGGTAGTTAGTGTATAAGTAGCCTCCAATCTTGAGACTACTTTTTAAGACAACTTTTAGAGTCATTCTTGGGCCAATAGGTATTTAGGTTTCCAGTATGCTGTTTTCTTATTGCCAGTACAAAAGGCCACCAGAAGGTGTCATAAACATCTAACAACAAGCTCAGTGTTTGTTAATAGTGTCTGCAGGAGCTGAGTTTATAAAGCAAGGCCAAACACACCTGCTGCTGGGGCTTAGTGTGTTTGCCTATGAACTATAATGACTTTCATAACAATACTTCAAAGCACGTGCCTTACAGAACCCACCTGCAACTAGTTAATCATATTTGAACAGATTGCTTTGCTCAACAATGACTATGATTAAAGCAAAACATTACTTTACATGTGGAATTATTATGAATCTATCACTATCTGCAACTTTTATATATAAAATGACTAGCCAAAAGCTTTTTTCCAAGGATGTATCAGTTAAAGTGTAAAAATTCCAAAGTAGAATATTTAGCTTTCTTATTTAAATAAGCTACATTCATATGAAAATGCTCACACAATTATTCTCATGCAAACTACTTTTACTTTCATATTTACATCTAAACTTTTCTACAGGTATAGTCAAATGTGTGATTATTTCTTGACAAGTACATTTATCAATGCATTATTGCATCACCTGTAAATGTATGCCATTTTGCTTTTTCCACCTACTTCAAGAATATGTTGCAGTACAGTGCAGAACTCATCTCTACTTAACTTCCCTAAGGTGGGATGTATAATAAATTACATATTGCGTGTTATATATCCATTACTGCCACTTATCACATACATAGCGTTTATTAATACTATATGCATGAATACTGTATGCATGTAGAGTTGAAAATATTTATGCAAAAGACCCATCTTCTAATAAGAGCTGTCCTTGTCGTGTTAGGGCTGCCAGCATGTATGACCAGGGAGTCCACATGTGCAAACCATGGGTGACACTGGGCTACTGAGCTTTCTTCATAATGTTCCATTAGCTGAAGCATTTAGCTTTACCAAGATGGCCACCATTCTTTAGTCTGCACATGTGCAGCACTATTTTGGCACTGTGTTTGAGCGCTGCAGTTGTACAAAGATGTGTACTACTCAACTTCATGGGAGACCGTGCATAATCCTGAATCCTGCCTACATTGCTGGCCAGGTGTATGCTCTGCACCATCTCCTTTGCATTTATATGTAACACTGAGTACAGCTGTACCTAATCTATGCTCTACAATAAATAGAAGTCCTGGTTAAGTGTATCCAGCTAGTGTGTCTACTACAATATTTCTGCTGGTGTCTACTAGTAACAACTAGTATACACATATTAATAGTTTATGGGCCCAGGCAAACAGACACACGAGATGCCATAGAATGCTTCATGACAGACAAGCTAATCATTGAAGCTGTAGAGTGCATCAATATACAAACATGTATGCAGTAGCTGCATCCATGATGGACTTCATTAAACTTAAAGGCTCAGAGAACTATCCACATAGAAGTTCACAATTAAAAATGCAAATTAAGCTTTACTTGAGAGGTTGCAGAAAGTTATAATTAATCAAGGTGACAGTCCAAACTCAGATAATGTAGATAAATGGGAACAATAGGCTAAAGCATTAAACAACATGTTGTTTCTATCATACATGGAAAAATGTTAGTATGTGACATGTTGACAGCACTGCAGGAAGCAACTGAGTATAAGGGTCTCACAAGAAAATAAATCTGAGGCGAATACTATAACACTTGAGTGTCTAGTGTCAAGTGAATGCACAAGTACTGTATGAGTGACTACATTGAAAAGATGTGGCCCATATCTCAGCAATTAATATCTGTAGGAGTCCAAGTCAAAGGCAAGGAGAACACCATAGCGATGCTACAGAACTTTATATTTGAATTTGTTTTTCTTGTGGTAGCTCTAGAAGCTACAGATGTAGCCATGCTCATCTAGCCTGCAGCTTGCTGTATTTGCGGCAAGCCAGGTGCAGCATGTGTGCCAACAACTAGGATGTGTACGTGCGTCTAAGTACATGCACCCATAGAAATACGTGGAAGGTGTAGTAAGGCGCAACTCAGTGTACTAAGGCACATGCATGCCATGTCGCGAATGCCTGTGTGGCCCTGCCGCAGGATGGATGAGCAAGGTTACATCTGTAATACATTCAAGTTAACTACAAAGACTGTTAGGGCATAACTGCTATAGTTTTAGTTTGAATTATATGCTGAGAATACTGCATTATATAGTAATGATTCAATGCACAGAAATTTCGTTGCATCATCGATTGGAGAGTGATAAAATGGAAAGTGATAAACTACCAGCCAACCAGCTCCTGTCATTTTTCAAACAGGGCGTGTGACATGGCAGTTATGAGCTGATTGGCTGGTGCCTTTTCTCCCTCCATTTTAATACTCTCCAAGCAATGATACATCTAGACATTTAAGTGCTATGTATGTCATAAGACAGGATATAGAGAATTTGAGGGCAAACTAAGGGGCCCCACACATTTGGCGATCTGCCACTGTGCTGCCCGACAGCGGATACGGCAGATGGATGACCTGGCAGCGGGGGGAAGGTGACGGCGGGAGTGAAGTTTCTTCACTCCTCCCGTCACCCAGCTCCATAGCAGTGTATGCTAATATGGACAAGATTATCCATATTGACCTGCATGCATAAGCGACCCGGCACCAACGATTAATGAGCGCGGGGCTGCGCATCGTTAATCGTTGGTGCCTACTAGTGATGAGCGGGTTCGGTTCCTTGGAATCCGAACCCCCCAGAACTTCACCCATTTTATACGGTACCGAGGCAGACTCGGATCCTCCCGCCTTGCTCGGTTAACCAGAGCACGCCCGAACGTCATAATCCCGCTGTCGGATTCTCGCGAGATTCGTATTCTATATAAGGAGCCGCGCGTCGCCACCATTTTCACTCGTGCATTGGAGATGATAGGGAGAGGACGTGCAACGTTCTCTCAGTTGTGTTCAGTGTGCTGCAAATATCTGTGCTCAGTGTGCTGCAAATATCTGTGCTCAGTGTGCTTGCAAATATCTGTGCTCAGTGTGCTGAAAGTATCTATGTTCTCTGCCTGAAAAACGCTCCATATCTGTACTCAGTGTTCTGCAAATATCTGTGCTCAGTGTGCTTTTTTTGGGGCCTGGGGACCACCAATATTATATAGTAGGAGGACAGTGCAGAGTTTTGCTGACCAGTGACCACCAGTATTATACGTTCTCTGCCTGAAAAACGCTCCATATCTGTGCTGCATTGTAGTATATAGTAGGAGCACAGTGCAGAATTTAGCTGTGACCACCAGTATATATATAGCAGTACGGTACAGTAGTCCACTGCTCTACCTCTGTGTCGTCAAGTATACTATGCATGCATACCTGTGGTGCATTTTAGTTGTGCGCAGTATATATAGTAGGAGGACAGTGCATAATTTTGCTGACCACCAGTATATAATATATAGCAGTACGGTACAGTAGTCCACTGCTCTACCTACCTATGTGTCGTCAAGTATACTATCCATCCATACCTGTGGTGCATTTAAGTTGTGCGCAGTATATATAGTAGGAGGACAGTGCATAATTTTGCTGACCACCAGTATATAATATATAGCAGTACGGTACAATAGTCCACTGCTCTACCTACCTCTGTGTCGTCAAGTATACTATCCATCCATGCCTGTGGTGCATTTAAGTTGTGTGCAGTATATATAGTAGGAGGACAGTGCATAATTTTGCTGACCACCAGTATATAATATATAGCAGTACGGTATAGTAGCTATTGATATATTACTGGCATATAATTTCTTTCATTTTTCTTTGCATCATGTGCTGTTTGGGGACTATTTTTTAAATCTGCCATCCTGTCTGAAACTGCAGTGCTACTCCTAGATGGGCCAGGTGATTGTGTCGGCCACTTGGGTCGCTTAGCCTAGCCATCCAGCGACCTTGGTGCACCTCTTTTTTTCTTTGCATCATGTGCTGTTTGGGGACTATTTTTTGAAGTGTCATCCTGTCTGACACTGCAGTGCCACTCCTAGATGGGCCAGGTGTTTGTGTCGGCCACTTGGGTCGCTTAGCTTAGCCATCCAGCGACATTGGTGGACCTCTTTTTTTCTTTGGATCATGTGCTGTTTGGGGACTATTTTTTGAAGTGCCATCCTGTCTGACACTGCAGTGTCACTCCTAGATGGGCCAGGTGTTTGTGTCGGCCACTTGGGTCGCTTATCTTAGCCATCCAGCGACCTTGGTGCACCTCTTTTTTTCTTTGCATCATGTGCTGTTTGGGGACTATTTTTTTAAGTGCCATCCTGTCTGACACTGCAGTGCCACTCCTAGATGGGCCAGGTGTTTGTGTCGGCCACTTGGGTCGCTTAGCTTAGCCATCCAGCGACCTTGGTGCACCTCTTTTTTTTCTTTGCATCATGTGCTGTTTGGGGACTATTTTTTGAAGTGCCATCCTGTCTGGCACTGCAGTGCCACTCCTAGATGGGCCAGGTGTTTGTGTTGGCCACTTGGGTCGCTTAGCTTAGCCATCCAGCGACCTTGGTGCACCTCTTTTTTTCTTTGCATCATGTGCTGTTTGGGGACTATTTTTTGAAGTGCCATCCTGTCTGACACTGCAGTGCCACTCCTAGATGGGCCAGGTGTTTGTGTCGGCCACTTGGGTCGCTTAGCTTAGCCATCCAGTGACCTTGGTGCACCTCTTTTTTTCTTTGCATCATGTGCTGTTTGGGGACTATTTTTTTAAGTGCCATTCTGTCTGACACTGCAGTGCCACTCCTAGATGGGGCAGGTGTTTGTGTCGGCCACTTGGGTCGCTTAGCTTAGTCATCCAACGACCTCGGTGCAAATTTTAGGACTAAAAATAATATTGTGAGGTGTGAGGTGTTCAGAATAGACTGGAAATGAGTGGAAATTATGGTTTTTGAGGTTAATAATACTATGGGATCAAAATGACCCCCAAATTCTATGATTTAAGCTGTTTTTGAGGGTTTTTTTAAAAAAAAACCCCGAATCCAAAACACACCCGAATCCGACAAAAAATTTTCAGGGAGGTTTTGCCAAAACGCGTCCGCATCCAAAACACGGCTGCGGAACCGAATCCAAAACCAAAACACAAAACCTGAAAAATGTCCGGTGCACATCACTAGTGCCTACACACTGCACGATATGAACGAGTTCTCGTTCATTAATGAACGAAAACGTTCATATCGTGCACTGAGATCTGCCAGTGTGTAGGGCCCATTAGAAATTTGAATGCTATACATAAAAAGAAGTGTAACAGCAGAAAAGAACTCACAGACAAGGGAGATTGCTGGTATATTGCCACAAGACATTTCAATTGCAATCAGGAGTGGTGAACTATATTGAGCATGTGTGATCCCATCACAGTCAAATTAATAGAAGATAAAGTACTTACAGCTACAAAAGATGGAACATTTACAACCCTCCTGAGAATTGGAAGTGAAACTAAAGTCACAGAAATCCAATATGTACCAAACATGGAGCCAAACCTCTTAGCCATTACATTAGTGCCCTAGAGTAAAAAGGATTTAAAATCAAGTTTGCAAAAGGAAAGTCCTTTGTGCAGAACAAAAGTGGGACTGTAATAGCAATTGGCCAACAACTTTGTATTGACTTCTGACTCACAAACTGTAGAATACTGGCACAGCAGATTGGGACATCTTGAATATAACAGCATCCAGAAACTTCTAAATGGGATGGCGACTGGTACAGTATATCTGTGAATGACACCGAAAGTTGAGTGCGTGAAAGCTGTATAAGAGACAAGCATGTTATGCAGGAATCAGGATACCTGATATATTATCTGTTATTGAATACTGTACCTACTGTGTAACAAGACTATCATGCTTGAATCTAATAATATTTATTAGTGCTGCATCATATCTCTTTGGGCTTTAATGCTGTATTTATAGCTTTGTATTTATTTCTGTGCTGAACAAACTACCATGGCACAGTTTTATGACAAGCTCTAGTTTTCAGTATACCTGACACAGAATCTGGCAGAGAACATTGTATCAAGGGCCTAATTCAGACTTGATCGCTGCTGCAACTTTGTTAGCAGTTGGGCAAAACCATGGGGGTCATTCTGAGTTGATCGTAGCTGTGCTAAATTTAGCACAGCTACGATCATCTTCCCTGACATGCGGGGGGACGCCCAGCACAGGGCTAGTCTGCCCCACATGTCAGTCCGCCCCCTACCCAAATACAAATGCATCGTGCAGCGGCGATGCTTTTGTATTTCTGGAGTAACTCCCGGCCAGCACAGCTCCTGCGGCTGGCCGGGAGTTGTT